>NC_092062.1:8522500-8552500 GCF_039877785.1 Chaetodon trifascialis | reverse complement strand
ATGCAAGAACTGCGAGGTCCACTGTTGGATAGATACACAGGTAGACACACACACACACACACACACACACACACACACACACACACACACACACACACACACACACACACAGACAAACCCTACTCCCTGCTGCGCCGTTTTTTCCCCATTGTGCTCTCTCTTTCCCTCTCGCTTCATTATGTTAACAACAGAGTTGAAGCCTCTTGAAACACTTACTTTGAATATCAAGTTGGTTGTGTGTCTGTATGTGTGTGTGTGTGTGTGTGTGTGTGTGTGTGTGTGTGTGTGTGTGTGTGCGTGTGTGTGTGTGTGTGTGTGCGTGTGAGTGTGTGTGTGAGTGTAGGCGTGTGTCTGTCTGTATGTGGGTGGGTGTGGGCAGGGGAGTTTTGGGCAGCTGCTGACATTTTTGGTAAGACAGTTTGTTCACTACTGTTTTGGTGTGTGTGATGTTGTGTGTGTTCGTGTGTGTAGCAATTTTTTTTTTATTACCTGTCTAGTTGAGCATGTGTGGTGTGTATGCACCATGTCAAATTGTATGGCAGGTGTTTGTGTGGTGTTGTATTTGTATGAAGGGGTTAGTGTTTGAATGTATGCAGTTTGTGGGACCACTCAGGCTCACAGGAGTTGCAGTGACGGCTCCTCTACTGCTGTGAATGCGTGTGTGTGTGTGTGTGTGTGTGTGTGTGTGTGTGTGTGTGTGTGTGTGTGTGTGTGTGTGTGTGTGTGTGTGTGTGTGTGTGTGTGTGTGTGTATTTCTGGTTTAAGGTGAAAGGATGAAAGATCTGTCTCTGTGAGCTCCTTATGGGCTCTCTGTCTCACACACATGCAGTCACACACAGGGATGCGCACACATTATCTCACATAAACACACAACCTGCTAGTTTTATTAATACTAGCACCAGAAATGGATACTTACCCTTCTTATTATGCTTTTTGATCGACTAAAAACTCAAATGAAACAGATAGCAGTGTTAATACTCTGCTGAATACTTTGTGGCTATGACACTGTGAAAGGTTCCTTGCAATAAACACAAAGGATAGTCAACTGGAGTAGATACAGTAGGCGATTAAGAGCACAGCAGTCTTGAGACTGTAAATGTATGATGTCACAGTAGTTTAACAGGTGCTTTCCCAAATAATTAGCATTGCTGCCTTTATAGGCAAAAGTATACTTGAGGAAACAAGTGTTGTCATCAGCAGGGCAAAAGTGTAAACACATTCAATCATTTGGAATAGAGAGATGCTCATACCCTGTACATAAAGATGAATCATTTATACAACAGGTCTTAAATTCAATAAATCTTACAATATTTCCTTTTACCGTTGGCACAGCTAAGGTTGTATTTATGCAGAGCGTAGCACAGTACAATAACACAATGCAGGGTAAGGTAACACAGCACAGTTTAATGTAATGTAATCTAATGGCTATAGCAAACTCAAGTTTCAGGCATACCTAAAGTGCATTGAAAGTTGTTCTACATGCATGTTTTGGTCTCTTTTGAAATGAAACGCTGAAGTTTTATCACCAGCAGTCAGAATCGCTGTAAGTGCTACTGGCATTCTGTAATGAAAGTTTAAGTTTATTTCCACCTGAATCATTTGGTGCAAGTAGATGCCTGCATGACTATATTTTGGCCTGATTAGCTGGACAACACAATTGGACCACAGCAGAGTCGTTACCTAGTATAAGCTCAAGTATACAAATTTCTAACAATTACACAGAAAACATATATTTTATGTATATTTTTGTAACGGTATGTTAAAGCGTTCTCCAACAAAAGGCCATTTAGTGTATTTATCTCGATAGATGGCTATTGTCGGCTGCAGACATGACATGACGCCCATTTTGAAACCACATCGCCTACTTGTACATGCTTACTGGTGTGAGGGAGAAAATGTACAAAATTAGCAAGATCATTTGAAATGATATGATTGTTTCTTGGGCTGAATATTTTACTCAGATCATCTGGGCGTTTGCCAGTGTAAACAGACCGTAGGTGCCAGAAGATGATCAATTATTTGGGATTACACAACATTTTGTAACCGTGTAATGCAGAGAAGAGGATGAATAGGAACGTGCAGTAGCATTTAGAGGATAGGTGAGGAATGGCAGATAAAACAGAGGAGATGCTAGAAATGCATGGCACACACAGCATAAAGAGAGAATGTGGAGAAGAGGCTGATGATGCAAATGAATCCATGATGGGGTGAACAGGCAGAAGTGCAATTTATTGCCAAAAGGACAACCAAAATTGCACTGCGCCACCTGATCTGCATAAATACAACTTCTACTTCACCAAACCAGTTGTACCGACACATACCAGTTCAAAAAGACTGAATGTTGTCTCACAAAAATGCAGCTGTGTTTGTGTAACTGCTGCCTTTGCATCTAGAGGTCATAGACTTACTGTCAGTGGATGATGTACTTGAGTTTATGTTTAGCAGTAAACCTGTCGTTGTCCTTTTCAAGTAATGATAATAATGATGTGTGTTTTTGTGTGTGTGCGTGTTTAGTTTGCGCAGGGCAAGTACAACTCCAGTGGGCTTGACCTGAACGTGATGCCAGTTTGGCGCAACAACATCACCGGTGATGGAGTGGTGGTCAGCATCATTGATGATGGTGAGTCTAACCACTGCAACACACATGCTCACACACACTTCACATCGATTGGATCCTCAAAACAGGTACACAGGTACGTAATGCCTGTTAAATACTGTAGATCTGTTATACAAACGTGGATTTTCTGGCATCCAAATTAAGAAAATTGTAGCTTATTTTGCAATATTTCTAATAGTTTCATTTTAACATTCTGCATCGCACAATAAGACCAGGAGCAGACATCAGAAATATTTGGAAAATATATGGATTTTAATCAGAAAGTTGTATAATGCAATTTTCTTCTGGGCAAGAGTTTGCGACATCGAAAAAGATTGGCAAAGATTTACTAAGTTTGGTGTGAGAAGCTGAACTCTGGCCCTCGGTGGAGAGGATGAATGATTTATGGCACCCCCCCCCCCCCCCACCACCACCAGCACCACCACCACCACCGTCATCTTCGTCTCAGTCACGCCACAATGAGAATTCATTTCTCTCTGATTGCTGGGATATCTGGCAACAAGGGAAATGAGAGAGCGGCATCTTATGGGCTCATTCATCAAGAACTAATTGAAGCCTCACTAGTCTCAAGTGCTGATAGAGCTGGAGTAGTGCTGGAGTATGCTGCTTTGTATGTGTGTGTTAAAGTGTTCATGTGACACTCTTTTTTCATCCAAGTGACTCTGACTCTGCGGTGTGTGTGTGTGAAAGTGGATTCGGAGAAAATGTCCTACAAAAGTGTCATCGTTCAAAGAAATGTGTGTGTTTTTTGTCCATGCGTGCCTCTCTGCTCGTGTGTTGACTGTTCCTCCGCTGTCTGTTTTTGATGAAAGATGCTGCTATTACGGTGGACTGCTTTGGACAGAAGGCCTCCTCTTCGCTCTGCGTCCCTTTGCATACAAACTGCTATTCTGTGTGTGTGTGTGTGTGTGTGTGTGTGCGCGTGTGAAGGCCAGAGAGAAAGAGAAAGAAATTAAATAGAGGAAGGATATAGAGGGAAATGTCAGGAGAAAGCAAGAGCAAAAGGGATTCAGAGAGGGGGCGAGAGTGTGTGTGTATATGTGTTAATGTATTTGTGTGTGATGTATGTGTGTGTGTATGAGACAGAGTATTAGACTTGCACCACTGAATCTCCTCTCCTCTGAGGCTATTGTACTCTGCTCCACCTCTCTGTATTGATTCCAGCGGGCAGAGCTCCCTCACGCTTTCTCTTTCTCTCTCCGTCTCTTTCTTTCTCTTTCTCTCGTGTTCTTCGTCTTTTCCTCTTCTTTTTTTCCTGTTCCCTCTTTGTTAACTAGGAGGTGACTTCCTCTGGCCACCCCCACCCCCCCTTTCTCCATCTCTCCCTTCCCTGCCTCCTTCCCTCTCGGACAGTCTGCCTCTCACAGCTGAAGGATCATGTACACGCTCACCTTTAGCCACCTTTCAGTCGATGTCTATTGATTTTAATATCACAATGAAATAAATTATTTTTCTTTGAGTGAGTGCCCCACCTCCCCCTCCTCCTCCACCCTCTATCTCCATCCTTCAATCCAATCCCTCTGTTTTAGAGGTAATGTAATTGGCATCTGAGGCCAATCCTGTCCAAGCGTTGAATCACATTCACTGTGCCGCCTTCAATTTGTATTGCTGTGTTTTTGGGGTTCTGACTCCGCTTTCAGACTATTCTCTCACAGTTACACCGTTAGATATAATTTACATTTCTTTCATAACTGCACTTCATGGACGTCACAGTAAAAAAACAAAAAAACAAAGCATAAAAAGAACAGCACAATAAAATCAGGGACTTCATTTTCCAGTGTTGGTACGCACAATTTTGTACAATTTTTCTCCAATAGATGCTCATTTTTATTTTGAAAACACCAAGTTTTATTCAGTGTGAAACTATGATCCAGCATCTGCTAATGACATTCGGTCTGTATTAGTTTTGACTGATTTAAATGAGCCATAAAACTGTTTTGAGTGCAACAAGTGAAAAGCGACCAGTTACTATTTTGTGTATTTGACATTTCACGTAAAGTGAATATTTTTTAACTGTTGCTGAAGCTGGTTATGGAAGTACCAAATGCAGTCCTGTGCCAATCTAATTGTACACGACATCATTCACAGTCTAACAGATGATGCAGAGCTGCAGTGGCTTGTCGATTGATAGATTCGTCAATCAACACAAAATTTGTCTGCAATTGATTCATTTTTTAAAGTAATTTTTCAAGGAAAGGTCCCATCTGATGGCCTCACCTTGGGCTCAAAGATATTCGGATGGACCTTTATTGGTTTCTATTTCTGTTTTCTATTGTTTATTTGTATTTTTTTTGTTCTCCTTTCCTTCACCTGGTTCTACAGTATCTTCCCCTGACTGCCTGTGATGTTTTTTAGCTGTATCTGCGGCTTCATGGGCTTTCAAAGAGATGTTCTTGACCATGTATGGCATTTGGGTGGTGTTCCTGTACGTAGCTGAGCCAGTACATGTAGTACGGAAACAAATGAATAAGTAACAGGTGATATTTGTCATTGTTTATTGAATAAAAGTGTGCATACACATGATTGATTTTCAGTTCTTATGCACATATTTAGAACTTGCTCTTTGCACGCTTTGTTAAAGGACCCTTTCACACAGATACAACACACACAGTAATCATTAGTCGTCGTCCACTGATTGTGACCAGTGAGTAGGTAAAAGATATGCATCCACCCTGTACCCACTTTGTCCCATGACAGCCCCACAGTGTCCCTGTCACCCTGCTATCAACACCGCCTGGCTGGGCGTCCCAAAAGCACTCCAGTATCGATCAGTGCTCGCGCCATTGTCATTACGTATCGTTGGTACACAGAAAGTCACAGGACACAAATTAGAGGAAGGGAAGTGGAAGGATGGAGGGAGGAGGGGGGTGGAGGGTGAGAGAAAGAAAAGAGGGGGAACATACACACTAAAGGCTGAGCAGGGTCAAAGATAATTCAATGAGCTCAGTGAGTAGAGATTCCTTTACTGCAGGACTGTTTTATGTCACACTAATGGACAAAGAGCATGGAAATAGTCCGTCCTCTGTTCTTTGCAACAGTGTGTAGGATACAGTATACACAGGTAAACATTACTTTGAGCCAATCCTGCATGTATACAGTGGACCATTTCCTTTTTTTTATGTCTTAGTGATTACAGTAAGATGAATATGGCTTGATTTCATTGTTGTACCTTGAGAAGCAGTCCACTGAGGGAATAATTCGAGCCCAGTATAGATGCAGAGCTGTATTTATGTTGTCATGCTGTATGTATTTATCTGTTGATGCACGTGGGAGGTGTGATAAAATGTTTTATGGCTTACGTAGCCGCTCTAAGAGGTAGAGCTATATTGTTGATACTCTCCAGCCTCAGTTGATTGACTTAATGAGGTGTGTCCATACAGCATGAAAATCATGTACGTCACTGTCTCCTCACGCTGTGTGTCACCGTGTGTCACTGTCCACTGTCCAAATTTGTATTTTTGGAGCTGTACTGTGCATTTTTAATTGTTTTTTTTTTTTTTTTTTGCTCAGCACTTTATGAAGTGTCATTATACGGTACATGGTCTGCACCTGCTTGAGGCCTTTGCTGAACATTATCCTTCATTACAGTATTGAAAACTTTCCTCATCCAAAATAGTAACTCACCATATTGTACGGTCCTCTCTAAAAAGCCGGTGCTGTGTGATTTTTCTGCCAGTGATCTGCATGTGTTAACTTAGCCACATTCCAGTGTTAGCTCATGCTGACTTCTATCATATTACTTCATGTTTGAGCACACTGTATTTTCCCTGTGCAGTGTAAACAAAACAGGCCATAATTCCCCTAATCACTGCGCATTTGAAAAAGTGTTACACACAATCCAGTGAACACACAGCCGGCTGCTGTTGAGATGCTCCTTTGCACAAAATAATAAGAGTGTGATTATCGTGATTATCGTTCAGCACCAAGCAACAGTGTCCTTGACAAAAGTGGTCGCCAAGCAACACAGAATTACTTGTTCGAATGTAGTGTTTGGTTATTAAAATTAATACAATTATTTTACAGAATTTGGCAAAAAGTCTTACGCCATGTATTTTATCCTCGTGATTAGTTATTGTGTAGGTGTTTTCAGCTAAGGTTTGGAACTGTGTAATAAGGCAAACCTCATCATCAGCGCTTCTGTGTATCAATGTTTAGATACACTAATGTTTGTATGCTCATGATGTGAATGCATCCGTGCATTAAGTGAGGCTTCTGGCTTAAGTCCAGTGAGTGTCAGAAGTCTGTGTGCATACGTGTGAGCGGCTGTGTGGTAGAAATGACACTGGCCGGCTATGTAAAAGTGTGTCTGACAGGGGCAGCGACGGAGTCAGCGCTTTTTTTCCTCCCTCCTCGCCCCCCGCTGTTCAATCCATCCAGCTGCTGTCACCACAGGGGAGCAGACAATCTATCAAGGCATCGGGATGCATTCTCCTCACCTGCGCCGCGCCTTTAATGAACAGCCAACATGATCCCGGCTGACAAGCAGGAAATGGATGTAATAAAGATTGTTTCTGCATGCTCTTTGCATCCCTGATAAATCACCTCGCTGTGCAACAGATACGGGAGCCACATGGAAATTTGATTTCACACGGCAAGGGGGAAGAAGAAGAGAGCAGTGGGGGGAAAAGAGAGCTGCTAGTGGCAGGGTCACTCTATTTTATTCCCCTTTTTTCTCCAGCGGAGCGGTGGAGCAAGGTGTGTGGGGGTTGAATGGAAGGACTATAGTTTTTTCTTTTTTTTTGCCTCGGCTCTTACTTATTATCACCAATGCTCCGTTAAGCCTGGAACATTTCTCTGCGGATGTAAGTCTATAAACAATAACAGACGACTCGTGCAGACGTTTATATAGGTGGCTGGCGTCATACTTGGACGTAGCATTAATGCGTGCACTAGGGGGCAGGGCCGCATTTACTAAAACCAGAATCCGCACGTAAATGCAGAAGAAGCTTGAGAATGGGAACGCAAGAAAATAAGACTAGTAAATAAAAATAAATAGAAAAATAAACAAAAGAAAACTTCCCAGTGTCTCTGGATATCTTTCCCTGCTGAACCACACAGTGCTTGATGCACAGGACTAAAAATATACACAATGTGTAGAGTTTGGAACTGTGCACAAGGGTCCTCTGGGAGCCTCTGCAAGCTACAATTACCCAGAACCCCCCACTATGTTTACAAGTATCCTCATGGAAGTGTCAGCCAGTCCATGTCAGTATTCTCAGTATGCCCGTACTGTACACACACACACGCACACACACACACACGCACACACACACACACACACACACACACACACACACGCACACACACACACACACGCACACACACACCCCTCTCCAATGCATTCATACACTGCAAAGAAGAAGAAAAGCCAGTGCAGTAACACTGTTTCAGTGTATGTCACTGTTTCCAGTTCAAATCAACTTCTTTCAAGTAATTCCCCAAATCAGCTTTCCCTCTTTCTTTCTGTTTTTTTAACTCATTGCAACAGGATCACTTATTCATTCTTGTTTCAGGAGAGTCATTTCAATAGAGCTGTTGAAACAGTTTAGATGATTTCTGCTCCAAACTGGTTGATATTCTCCCTCACATGTGCTTTCCGATGATAACAGGGTTAGATTTACCTCTCAGAATTCTTATTAATATTTTAAACAATGGCTTCTTGATTTCAGCCCGAGGCAGGCAAAAGTATGTTCAACATTTCTAGCCAACATCTATCAAATTTGCTGGCGGGGAAAAAAAAAAAAAAAAGACAACTGATCAGCTGCCTGGCTGACTTTTTAATGTTTCCATTTGACACTTTTTAAAATGAGAATATTGGAATGTTATTAAATATGCACACATGAAAACTGCGCTAAAGTACTGAGTCTATCTATCTGTATTGCAGTGTAGAGCTAGTTAGTCCAGACTGTCCAGAGGTCAGACTGTGTTTACGTTCTAACATAATGCCGTTTAGCTGCTTAGCTTACATGCCTTGGCTGCAGTTGGTGGAGTTTAACCTTCTGTGATTCTAATAAAGAGCAGGACAGGACTACTAACATATCCTAAACTCTGATAGCATCCAGAACCAGCTTCCACACAGTGGGCAGTACTGCTCTGTTACTACTGAATCAGGACATGTTAAATACTAGAGCAGATAAGTGCCCCGTTTAAAGCTTTGTTTACACTTTTTCTGTAGTGTTTTTAGTTTTGGAAAGACTTAAAACCAACTAAAGGACTAAAAGTGAATTATGTACTGTGCACCACATACACCCGTATAACGAACAGGATGCATCTTTAACCTGCATCTCTCCACCCCAGGTGTTTTTATAGCAAACTGAGAAAACAAGGACATCACAGGCAGTAACATATTAGCATGGAGGGTTATACCACACTGCAACACCCCCACTCAGAGACACACTGTAAGACCAAACAACACTTCACACCAGCAAGCGTTCACCCACATGGCCTGCTGTCCAAACCCACTTTAGCAGTCCTCTTAACAGAAAGGCATTCATATTGTAGAGTACAGGGAGAGCGAGAGAAACGAGGGGGGTGAAGAAAAGAGAATAATGATTAGAGCTGGGGAGAAATAATAGTGGGGGAGCAGGAGAAATACATGGGGAATGGAATATAGGAGAATAAAGGGAGAGCGAGATTGAGATAGGGAGAGGACGGGAGAGGGAAGAGTGAGATAGGGAGGGAGGGGGGGATGCAGATATGGGGGTGGGTGGGTAATTTATGATTTAATCTAATGCAGTGTGGACCTGCTGTAAGTCACACAGACCTCAGCTGGGAAAGCGAGGGAGGGAGAGATGGAGAAATCGAGAGAGAGAGAGAGAGACATTAACCTTTCCTTGAAGCGAGTGTGGAGCTCTTTTATCTGACCACCATCCACCTCTTGTAAACCTTTTCCCCTCTCCACCCCGACTTCACCAACCGCTCCTCTCAGCCTGCGTTTCCCAAATGTGTTATGCAATCATGATCAGCTTTGGTTCTGCTGACTTAAGTAATGATCTGAAATGAAATGCATTTTGATTTTGCTACATTGCATTTTACTGAGTGAAGCTTTTGCCACGTTTCTTTAAACACCTGATGCTGGGTACGTCTTTTGCACAGACAGTGATGCCTACATGTCTGCCTACACTTCTGATGTGTTTGGAACAGCAGAAGACACGGGTAGAAAAAGAAACTCGGAAGAAACTCAAACTTCATCACCAGAATAAAGCCCAAGGAGAAAGCTGTCAGAAAACGCCCACACGGCTTGACTGACAGCTCATAGCTGGGAAGAGTAAAAGCACCAAAGATGGAGACAAAATGAGAAATTCAAGTATTACAACATTTCACATCAGCAGAACATGTATGTTTGTCCACACACTCCTCCTGCACCTCAGTATGAGGTAACAAGCAGTCAATCTTCAACATAGGCTGCCCCAGTAAGCAGCTGTTGGCACTGGCAGCTGTTTTTGTACTAAATAAATCACTATTTTGGTTTGATTTTGTCAGACCACATATCCGTCACATAGAAATATAAGTTTTTGCATCCTGAAAATGAGTTTGTGTTGCTGCAAAGGGCAGAAAATATTGGAGGATGATTGTAACTGGACGCATAATACTCTGTGTTTGAGTGAAATATCACATATCATCACTTTCACTCGTAATCACTTGCAGCCACTGGCGTTGCTGCTGGCATTGTAGATGCTTTCTTGAAAAAAAGATGATCTCTGTTGCAACGTCTTTGATCATGCACAGTGTGTCTGTGGTGTAGTGGACAGCCAAGTGATGTAGTGATGAGTGAACTATGGTGTACTGTGCAGCCACTTTCATTTGCTTTGTGATATAGAGTGACGTTTGCTACTCAAATACTTACTGAAGAAAATTACATCTAGGTTACTTCTATTTCACCTTGTCTTATTACAAAATAGGAGACCACCCCCCCTGAAATTGCTGTGTTTACACTCTTTGACTCACTGTGATAAAGAGAATCTCAGGCAGCGGAAGGTTTGCAGTGGAAATGTTTTGCTTGGTGTTCCTGAAAAGGAAAAGGCTACTGAGCCTTTCTTCCACTTCCTTAATGTTGCTGTTGTCTGCCATGGGCTCACATTGGTTTGGGCTGAGGACTGTTTGAAAGGTTGACAGTGGAGAAGTTTAGAGGTTTTGGAAGTAGTGACACCTCTGTTGTCTGCTCCTAATCTCTGTTTGTGGCTAGCAACTTGAGGCTACATTAAGATAACACACCCGAATCTCTAATCAAACTGTTGGTAGACAATCCGTGTTGCATTGTGGGTAATGCAGATGGCAGGTTTTGACATGAAAGCAGAATACTTGGAATAAAAAAAGACAATATCTTTGGTTCTGATGCATCAGTTTTGATTATTTTCAAACACCTGTCCATCATGAGTTGGTTGTAGGAGCACTGTGCTAAATCACTTGAGTTCTCTTTTAAGTGAATATTAAAAGTTGTACAATAGCGTCAAGGAACGTGAAGATGTTCAGACAATGAGGCTTCACCCGCTGCTAGGCAACGCCCCTTTGCACACGGCCCGAGCTGGCTTCTAGAGAACAGCTGTCAGCCTAATTAAGACTGAGACATTTCAGTTGCCTTTCTCAATTTGTGTGTGTGTCCATGACCACAAGCAAATACTAATTCATGTATTGTGAAGATAAGATTTATTCTGTGATGTTGTTAGGTTACCAGCTATTTCTGTAGCAACTTACCAGTGTATCTGTGCTATATCTAGTGGTAATCTGTCTCGTACGTGTAGTCTATTGAGCAGCGTTCCTTAGTCTTCAGTTGAGCACTGTGTATTTCCTGAAACTGTGGAAGTTGTCAGTCCTACTTGTGAAGTTTATGTTAATTATAGAGATAGTAAAGCCTAAGTATCATAACTTTGATGTCTTGTTTTCCCTTCATTTAGCACCACACTCTCCTATCGTATAGAAGTGCCTGTTCATCTTTGTATCTACATTTAGTTCACAATAAACGCTCAAAAGAAATTCCTGCCTCAATACTGAAGTGTAAAAGTGGAGTGAAGATGAAAGATCAGAGAGACATCGAGCAACGTGCTGCCAGTCACTGAAATGACCTTGACTACAAAGCACCCTCTGTGCCAAGGATACCTGGAAAGAGGACAGACAACACATACACACACGAGGCAAAGCTCAGAGATGCCATTGGCACAGAGGGAAAGGAGGCGAGAGTTGTGAAAAGAAGTTAATTGCAGGCAACACAGAGCAAACAGTGGCCTCGTCTCCTGGATGATGGACACTTGGATCAGAGAACCTGGTCACAGCAGGTGTAGCTCAGCAGTGCTTTTAAAAGCACCTTTACATGCATGTGTTCAGGAAAGCCTGTCCTCGTCAGTCACATGCAATCACGATGCCTCCTGCTTACTCATAGCATGGTTACCATAAAAGGAGCCAATTACTGCTCTCCAAATCACAGTGAACCAATGGAATCGGCAAATCAGAGAAATGCCATGGTAGGAGGCTGCACCAGCGCCTCCTACCGGAGCGCAACTCTTCTGTCTGCATCAATAATCTCCCTCCAGAGAACCATTTGCCTGGATAAATATTGTTTTTGCGTTGGCCCCTGTAATGGCACCCTGCGCAGGCTGCAGGGCCCGTAAGTGACGTTGTCTGTCACGCCATTGGGAGGCTGGCGTGGGAGTCATAGTGGGGTCTCTCCAACGCTCATTTGAATTCGCTTGTCCCTAATCATGGCACTACACTCGACAACTACACACTTCCACACTCCACTCACACACTACTCCCACTACCTGTTTGGGCGCCGGCGCTCTCATTTGCATGAAATAAGATGGAAATGGAGCCCTTATTTATGCCAACAGAAATGGAGTGTGTTATTAAGGGCACTATTGTGCAAAAGAGACGGTGGTGGTAAGAATACATTACAGAGGCTATTTCTGGAGTGACTCGAGTCACACAGAGGGTAATGCTTTACAGGTCCCTGATGACTTCTACAGTCTGGGCACCAGCACTGGATGAGCTGTGTGTATGTTTATGTGCATTTTGTATGTGAATGTGTGTATATTTGTTTATGCCTGTGTTTGATGTGTTTGTGTCTGCGTGCATTTGTCCGCAGTGCGTGTATGTAGGTGTGTGTGTGTGTGTGTGTGTGTGTGTGTGTGTGTGTGTGTGTGTGTGTGTGTGTGTGTGTGTGTGTGTGTGTGTGTGTGTGTGTTTGGGCTGTATACTTGCTCACGCCTGGTGAATATGATTCTAGGAGATGATCATTTGTATATTGCCTGGTGATGGATGGGTTTCCTGTGATTGACAGGTCTCCATTCATACAGGCTTCATTGTAAGTCTGTTTGTGTTGTGTAGGCTGGGCAGGAGGGAGGCAGAGCTCCATTTCTGTCAGTCAGGCATTGATACAGTGGTTCGAAACATTCAGTGGGTCATTTCTGCTTTATAAGAAGCTCAAATGGGAGGAGGAAAAAGGTCCAAAGGGAGCTGTTGCCCATTATTTTGTTCCACGTGTTTGTACACCAAAATCTAGGAGGTTGTTTATGTAAGAAACTGATCCCACTAAAAACAAAAATCTGCTTGTGTTTAACCTGCTGTTGCTGCATCTTCACATATTGTGTTTATAATTCATGTATGTTTTGGTCATTATTGTGCTCTTCGTCACAGTCTTCTCCATTTTCCAGCAAAAAATACTGGTGGGAACCCAAAATTTCTGGCATATGTTTGCTTCTCCGTCTGTGTGCATGCTAGTTTTCACCATATATGCTTAAAGACATTAACACTCGTGATAGTCCAGAAATGGCATTGTTGCGGTAATGTACAGAACTGGATCTGCACAGGGTTTTTTCCCAGACTTTTTGGAATAAGTATGAACAAAGCATTTGTAAATGAAAACTATTCTGGCTATCTCAATCAGACATGCAGGATCGAGGCTCCATGTGCAGGTGGGTGCTCAACAGGTGGAGCAGTGTAGATACCCCCAATGTTACAGCAGTGCTCCTGTTCCTCAATCCAGCAAAATAACATTTCAAAATAGATGCATTACATGGATTTTCTTTATCTACCACTTCACAGGGTTCTGGTTCAAGACCTTTGAATCGCCGCCCACATCTGAGTTTTTCATAGATTCACATAGTTATTATAATACAAAACAAGTGAAAATTAAACAAAAGTTCAGTGTGATTGCCAGGATAACTCCATGCAGCAATAACCTCGGGTCAGCGCTGTGAAAATGGTCGTACACTCATCAGAAAACACTGAAACATCAAAACTGATATGAAGACATGCTGAAAACAAGGATCAGCCCATTGTATCTTGTGATATATGCAAATCTCTGCTCTCTCTTAACACAACCGCCTGTGGTAGTTTTTAGCTTTTGGGAAAATAGGACCAAATTTTCCCCTCACCTTTTACTAACCCCAGCGGACAGCTAGCCTTTTTTTCTGACCCAACCTGACCCTGCTGACCTATTACATCCAGCCCAAACCCGAACCTGCACCACCAATAACACTTGATTGGCCCCTGGGTGACCTGTGACCTTTGACCTCATCAGATCTTGTGTTCTCAGGCTGCCTCTTTGTAGCGAGACTACTCTGGGTAAATACTATGAGCTGCTCAACTGGGTGAACCCTGCAGCTGCACCATGACAGGGACAAAAGAGAGTGCAAGAACAGTGAAAGCTGTAGTTGTAAAGTCTGTCACGTGCTGCTTGTGTTTGCATTGCGTTGTTTTGTGGTCATGTCTATTTGCATATGGATTTAGTCTCATATTTAGCAGCTTAGAGTGTGAATGTATGTGGTGAAGGAGTGCGATGACATGGAAAGCAGACTTGTGTGTGATGGCCCTTCCTTGTTTTGTTGTTGTTTTTGTTACATGCCTTATAATGGAGTTTATTAGCATGTGAGTAGCTGCTTGGGAGCATGTCTCATCTGTTCTCCTGAAAGGTGGCCATTTTGAAAACTGAATGTTAAAGCAAGAGGAGAGAAAAAGTTGTCCATTAACTGGAAATCCCCCCCCACACACAGGCTAAATTGGTGTGAATAGTATTGTTCCCTCTCTGTCAAAGATATATAAAATGTTGTTTCAATGATGGCTTCAGTAAATGCTCCAGCCAGGCAGGCGTAGAGATATAACAGATCTGCTCCAACACTGCATCTAACCACTGAGCTGTGTAACTGGCCCTAGACTGCATTTGTCATGTGACGTGTGTGTACGTGTGTGGTGGCGTGTGCGCGTCTGTGTGTGCGTATTCACAAGCATTTAGGAGACGGAAACAAAGCAATTGAGGCTAGAGGAGGAAAGAGAAAGAGGGGAAAGAAAGGAAGGAGAGATGAAGGAGAGATGGAGAGCAGAGAGAGCTGTTGTCGGGAAAACACACATCAAATGAGCTAACGTCAAGGCCAGTGTGGTACCATAACTTCTCCATTCAACGAGAGGTCAAACTGGGGTCAAGCTCTATTGATTTCTTTCCAGGCTTTGTGGCTGTATTTCTTTCTACTAATAGCAAGTGCAGGCCTTCACCCGCGCTGGATGTGATTTCTCTGTAATGTACAGAAGAGGACTATTTCTGGATTGATATTGAAACTCGCTTCCTTACATCTTGTGCATAAAGCAAAGGCAACTTTCTGATGGGAGAACTAGTGTTGTATATACTTACTGTAAGATAACAGATCAAAATTTAAATGTGCGATTTACTTTGCATCTGTTTATCTCTGCACATTTGTCAGGTTCATGCGGAGCTGTTTGTGTTTTTACTGTGTGTTTGTATGGGTGTGAGCTTATCATTTCTCATGTGCGCTGCATCTGTGTGTGTGCGTGCGTGCGTGCGTGCGTGCGTGCGTGCGTGCGCTCACTTACATGTCCGTGTGGTCCTGTGTTTGCTGGCATGCAGTGATGGATCGCAGCAGTTCCCTGTTTACCTAGCCTCATGATTTCCTGTGCGTGCATGTAACAAGTGGAGTTTGGCAGGATTAATGAGCACACAGCTTGCTGAATGGGTGTTTGGCTCCACAAAACACTCCATCATGGCCTGATGCCGCTACCATATCCCTCACACACACACACACACACACACACACACACACACACACACACACACACACACACACACACACACACACACACACACACACACACATACACTGTGCACTCTGCAACTCACCACTTACCCCTGCTCTTAATTACACATGCTTAGCCAAGTCCCATTAAGCACCCCCCCCATGCTAAACAATGTTAAAGCATCCACATTTCTCATAGTGTTTAAATATAGTCTCCACACTGCAGCATAAAGGAGGTGAATTGTTCTAATATGTTTGCTCCAGAGAGGCCCAATGAACAAACAGTAATGCTCAACAGAAAGTTTCAATTCAAATCCCAAAAATATGTTAATCTAAGGCTTTTAGACTGAGAAAGTGTTCGTGAGAAAGAGCTTCAGGTGACCTCCTGTAGCAAAGTCCCCTGGTGGCCATCTTTGCAGTGCATGTCCTAATTGAAGTAGATGTAATGAGCAGCTTCAGTGTTTTAAATGCATAAAGAGAAGAGTCTCCATAGTCTAATAGACGTGCACTGTTTGGCCTGAAAATGTAACATGGTAAATGGACTGTGTTTATATAGCGCTTCTCTAATCTGACGACCACTCAAAGTGCTTTTACAACACAAGTCTGCTTTCACCCTTTCACACGCATTCAATCACACGCGATGGCTAGGCCACCTGCTCATTACAAGCTTTAAACCATTCACACACACTCACGTGGCGGGGGGGTTCAGTATCTCGCCCAAGGACACGTCAACATGTAGACTGCCAAGGCCAGGGCTTGAACCACCGTCCTTCTGATAAGTGGCCGCTCTGCCTCCTGAGCCACCGCCGCATTTGAATAGCTTTGTGCGGACAATTTCGGATGAGTAGATGATGACATTAATCATCATTCACTGACTTGATACAAACACAAGCAAGTGTTAAAGGGGCAGCCCACCAGTTTTACAAAATCAGTTTACTAGTCACCTGTGAGAACAGTTGCGTTTGAGAAGTTGGGAATCGTTGGATCGTGTGTTTTTGGAGCTTAACTCATATTCAGGAAGTGCTACACACACCAGCGGCATTGCAATGCGTTGTTTGATACCTGGTCATTAAATACAGACAGGGAGCAAGGCTGTGCTTGCGTCATACTGCACCAGACTGTCTATCAAACCATCCATTGCTTTTTGTCTCTCTCAAGTCTGGCGTCTTCATAGACTGCTTTAGAAATGCTTCCTGGCTCTTAGCTAATGTGACTTGTATTTGCACAAAACTGGTTGAGAACTGGCCTGCTTGCTAATTAGCAAGCTAACAATGCCAAAGCTGTTTGTTTTGGTTAAATTAGCCCTTTTTCTGAAACTGTAGCTCACAGTGCGTTGTGTTTTTTTTGTAGCAGACTTTAGACTAATAAAGAGACAATTTACTGTATCACCATCAGCCATATTCAGCTACATAGAACAGTTCATGGTTAGTCACTACTAATACAGGGCTGCTGTAATCAGTCTGCACGGCTCTAGCAGTGCAGTCAGAGATGATTATCTGTGTTGCACTACTAAAGATTCCTCATACCAACCCATTTGTCACATCAGTGTTTATTATTTCAGTGCTGCGGGGGTCTCAGCATCCTAAAGCCCGGAGCTGAACAGAAAAAAAAACTAAATGTATAAGAAGCCTCACTCCCTCATGTGCATGTGTGACAGACCGAAATGAAGTGCATGTGTACACCAGTTTTGTGTACGTATGTTTGTGTGTTTTTATTTGCTTGTGTTCACATCAGTGTCTATGTATGCCGGGGTATTCTGTTTCTATATGTTTTTGTGTGTGTGTGGCCAAAAAGGGGGCTGGTAGAAAGGAGGACAGGAGGGTAGAGCAGAAATCAAATCACTTAATTGCTGCATTTTTCATCTCCATCTTTTGTTTTATGGCGGCTGAAGGCCGGCGAGCGGCTCTGGCTGTGATTCATGGATGTTAGGGAGGCCCGTGAGCAGCGCCATCCCTCATTGGCGCCCAGCCGCCCGCGTACCCAAAGCACCCACACAATTACCATGATGAATATGACTTGTTTTTGTTTTTTCTGTTTTGTTTGTTTTTTCCTTTCTTTGACTTCACTACCTTCATCTGGTTTTAGTGAGAACGGGGTGGTGCTCAACGCAGCCGCCGAGCTGTCAGAAATAAACAATTTGCCATTTCAGGTTCATCCCTCCCTTCGCACCCTCCCCTCTGAGAGCTGAGCCCACAGAGACTGGGAGAGAGAGCAGATACAGACAGATAGGCATGCATGGAGAGAAGGAGAGGGAGATCCAGATAAGGAAGAGATAAATATAGGGAGTGGAGACGAGGGATATGTTCATAGATGCTGCGAGGAGATGTAGAGAGTGGAGGATATCAAAATGGAAAGAGGGAGTGGAGATGTTGTTAAAGCGGAAGGAACAGAAAGGTACAGGAAGTAAGTAGGAGATACTAAGAGATATTACATGTCTGAGAGAGAGACATAGAAGATGAGAAGGAGGAGGATAAGAAGAAGGAGGACAGATAGTGGGAGGGGGTGTAGGAGAGAATGAGAGCAACACCGGAAGGAGAGATAAAGCAAAAAGGGAGTAAGCAAATAGAGGGAGGGATGAAATCATAGACAGAAGCTTTGTAGTATCATGTTGGCTGTGTGACATGTCAATACTGTCCCTCCTGCCTGCTTTTCCTTTGTAGCTTCGATACACACAAGACTGCTTTAATACTTGGTATAAAACCAGTGTATATCACCAGAATACAACTCGCAGTACTGCGTATGGATACAAGTACAAACGCGTTTTTTGACTTTTACCTTTATTTCATTTTGACCCTGACAAATAACGGATTTTTGAAGTTGAATGCAGTATTTGGGAGTTTCAACCGGCTGATTTTTTATTATTATTTTTGTTAACATAGAACGCGCATTTCTATGGGGATCACTTAAATTGGTTATGAAAGAGTTGTGACGACGACACTGAGCAGAACATTTGATAACTATCACAAAATAAAGTGAAAACACAACATGAAGTTCATCAGTAATATATTACAATTCAGATTAGGCAAGTAAGACTCAAATGTACTAAAGTGAAACCTATGAAAACTTCTTTTAAAAGTCTTAACTGTGAAGAATTATCTTTGTGAGTTGAGTTTTCCATGTTGGGAGTGAGGATTTTGGTCTCCTCACAGACCTGTGGTACTAATAACACGAACAGTGGCTCATGTTTTTCCAGTGTTCCTGCAAGTCGTGACAGTGCAACAATGAGCCGGCATCAACAAGACCACGAGTCTGAAACTGAAGCAGTCAAACGGAATTCAGCCATCATTCAATTCATTATTACACCTGTGCGTTTCTGGACTTTTGGCTCCTGTTCCTGCTATCACCGGCAGTTTGCCTCATCTCCTTCCATTGTTACACATCACCGTCAGCACCTGTCAGTTAAGACATGAGACTATGAATCTTTTTGGATGCTTGTGTTCATTGTTCTGGTCGTTGAACGAGGCTCCACTAGTTGCCCAAAGTTCTACTCGTCACCTCCTTTAACAACAGATTGTCAGATTGTCTGGTGGCCATGAGGAGAAAATGTGTTCTACATGCAGGGGAGTTGTTTGGAGAATATTAGAGTTAATGTTTTGAATTTAATGCTCAGTGCAGTTGGTCCTGTGTTGTTTTTAATACATAAATACTTTATAGTCGTATTAGTTTATAGAAACTGCATTGCTCATAGAATAATTGTATGGTAGCATTGACTCATCTGCCCCAAATCATCATTTTCACATCAAATATATCAACTTAAAACCAGTTAACCCAACAGCTGCTGTCTTTATCTGTCTCACACACACACCTACAGTACACACACAAACTCTCAAGGCACACATACACTCAGGTGCATGCACATACACACACACACAAGCTTTGATCACACACTTGGCAAAATAAAGCTGCTCTGGCAGTGAGGTTGCCTCCCCATCGTCTCTCCATAAAGGAGCGTGCAGCACCGGGGCCTCACACACTGCGCTCAGCACAGAGGAACAGACAAGAAAAGGAAGATGAAACAAAAGCTGAGCTTCAGACGTCACGTCCGCTCATCACTTTGTTTGCTTGTGTGTTTGTTTGCATCCTTCGCAGCGGTGGACAGAAGTGGGTTAGAGCACACTGGGTGGAAGAAAGAGCTGCAAGCGGGGACAGTGCATGTGTGTTTGTGCACGGCTGGGGATTTCGGATTATTATGTGTGTGTTGTGTGTTACACCCATGTCCATCTGAATGGCCGAGGAAGTGAGTGTTAGAGGTGACAGTCAATCATGTGATGTCAAATATCAAAGAAAACATAATTACAGCGATGACCACTGATATTTTAGCAATGGAAGCCAGTTCTCCCAAACTTTGAGCACAGTTAATAATATAATGGCTTATAATACATTAGTCATTTCATGATATCTTTTATGTTTACTCTTCTAAACAATCTATCATTGATATAGATTCATAAAAGCAACCATAGCTTATTTGCAATAAGTAGATGAATCGCTGGGTGTTTAACATGAGCAGTGACAGACACAATGGCTGAACAGACAAAGAAAAGAGCATTAACCAGAGCAGTGGTACTCAAAGTGGGGCCCTGGGGGGCCATGGGGCCACTGCAGTGGGAAAATGAGGAGTGAAACTATGTTGAAGGAATAGTTTGCTGATGCCATTGTGCTGACCTTTATTTCACTATTTTATCTATTTCATTTCAGCTTGGATCCTTTTTATTTGTTTCTTCCATTCATTGTTAATGAATGAAAAACTGATTGTGGGGAGGGGGGTGTGGACTTTTTCTGAAGGAGGAACCACTGACCGAAAGAAAGTCAGGTGCTGCATGGGAATAAAATCCAAAGAGAGACACATTACAGTAATTACTGTTGAGAGACATCACAGCAGCCGGTGCTTAGCACCTAAAACGCAGGTCATGTCGCATTTCCTGTTCTGTTCCCTCTGATTCAAAGTAAAAGCAGAACTGCTGCCTGTACGTCTCACGCAGAGATACTCCATCAAGTGCAAGTTACATTTTGAAAAGACTAAGCTTAAAAGGCACGGAAAATCTGTGACACAGAAACAATCCAAATTCTATTTCCTTTAGTCCAAAACCCAAACAGGCTCACATTTTATCCCGTCAAACACAAACAACAAACACTGACACACACAAACAAACGACACTGATTTGATTTAAATGAATCCACTTTAAGCTGCAGTGTCTCGCAGACAATCTCACAGTGCAAACACAACAAATACAGACAGCTTGATGGGAGTTGTTTGCTAATTTCTACATTCCCTGTTTTACATTTCCATAGATAACTTTCTCCTGCCGATCGACTGCTTCCCTTACATAATGAGATATGCACGATTCCTAAGAAAGGCAATGTAAATGTGATTTCAGGGCTGCACTGTAATTTGGATTAAAATTAAGTTCATCCTGAAATCATTTTTAAGTGACTCAAACGCAGAGATCGAAGATGTGTTGCAGATGTCACAGCTTTTATAGTTTGCCTCCATTTGAAACCACTGCAGTGAGAAACACTGTGAAGTAACACATATTTTTCAGAGCAGATGACACAAAGTGTGCATTTCTCTTCCAGAGAGACCCAAAGGAAGAAACAAACAAAAGGACAGCAGGGCAAAATTAAATAAAGGAAGGATAAAAATGACTAAACTCTGTGGGGGAAAGTTGTGTTTTCTTGCATTTTTTACATTTATTTGTGCTTACTCGTTCCTTTTATGTGCTGTTGAGCTTCACATGATTCATGCATCTGTGAAACCCAGTCAAAATATATTGTTGATTATTTAAGAAACGCAGTCAAATAATGAAGCTAAAACTAAAGGTTGAGCAGGTTAACAGACCGAGTGTTTTGCATGTTTACCACTGTGTCTATTCATATTATCGCCGACTATTTTCTAAGGCATCACAGGTTCTTTTAGAACAGCCAGTCGTCTGTTTCTTTGTTTTAATTCATTGATGCAGGGTATGAAAGTGAAAGTACGCACTTCAGACAGGTAATTCACTCTTCTAATACATCAGCCGTATACCTATATGCCATTCATTCACATGTATATAGCCTATATGGTGGATATAATCAGCTTTTTCTTTACACAGTATTTATATGTAGGTACAGGAATCAGAACAGAACAGCCAGTTAATGAGGATAACTTCAGTGCACCACTGGCCGTGGGGCACACGCTGAACTGTGTGTGTATGTGCACCTGCACATGTGTGTATATGTGTGTGTATAGACTGAAGCCAGCTTTTAAATATTAATCTCAAGGTCAAAGGGAGGGAGCTTTTTGATATTCATGCAGGGTGCTGTACCCTGTGCCTGCTGCTGAAGCCCTACCCACGCTGCTGCTGCTGCTCTCACTGGCTCACTGGGTCATTATGTCTGCTACTGTTTCTCCTTTTCTTTCTCTGATGTGCTGGCACAATATTGAACCTGACTGTTTATGCACACAGACGGAGAACATATGCAGCCATTTAAAGGTGCGACATGTACTATAACATTTTAACACTGAAAGCCATTACCACGTTCAAAATTAGCAGCTTCTGCACAAACAACATTTTGTGCTGCTGGGGTAGATTTTGCGAAATATCTGCTTCATTGCTACGATCTCAGATTTTCTCAGTGTCAGTGAGAGCGAAAGCCTGATTTAGATTGTATGCTACTTTAGTCATCCTGTTCAGGGAAAGGTCCAGTGTGTAGGATTTAGTGGCATCTAGCAGTGAGGTTGCAGATTGCAGCCAACTGAATACTCCTCACCGCTCCCTGCCTCCCTCCCCACCAGTGCGTGGTGTGTCCATTTAGGTTTTTTATTTTTACAATCTTCAGAAAATTGCAGAACAATGCAATTTCTAAACCTTATAGGTCAGTGAAATTTATGTTTACACACTTCAGAAATCCAACAATCCACTAAAATAAACCGCTCCAGTTATGTTCTTTGTCCTGACATGAATATTATAGGAATCTAATACAGGCCTTGAAATGATGAATTAAGTAATCTGGTGCTAGTGATTACTGATTATTTTCCTGCTGAATAATAAATGCATCTCCTGCAGCTTTCATGAACTATATTCGACATAATCAATTGCAAAGTTTCGGCTTTTTTTAAATGAGATGCTAAAAATAGCAAAGTAGACGCATTTCTGTATTTTAAACTAAATATTTGTTTGTACAGTCGCTGATTGCTCTTTGTTAAACTGTGATTAGGTTCATGATATCAGTAGCCTAGATGAGGGGAGGAGGGACAGCAACGCAACTCATTATTTTTATTCCACTTTTACACAGATTGCCAGCCTAAACCACCATGAAAGGAGAGGCCTTTGAATTCAGGTATCAGAAGGAGTATCAAGAGGATAAATGGGATAGGTCCATTCCTAACAGGGTTTTCAGTATGGATGGTCTAAATTTTACAATAACGATACTAAAAGCAATAATACCATCAAGTATGCACATTTGTTTGCCATCAGTGCACCAACGTATAACAGTCAACGATACCTGGACTGTATGATGCTTTTCCTGCATTAAGCTTTTTGTTGCTGAGCAAAGAAACACATCCAACAAACATCCAACACTGTTTATTACAATATTTAATTTATTTGTCAAAGTCAACTTTATTGTCGATTACGCCACATGAACAGGACATACAGAGGGACTGAAATGATGTCTCTCACACTCCCACAGTGTGTGCTGGAACAATGTGCATATGTGCACATAAAGCTCAACTAATGTAGATTTTAAGATTCAATTGTGAGTTCATGGTGTTCACTGCAGTTTGTGTGTGTTACTTGTGTTGTGGGGAAATGAATATGCTGTGTGGACTGGCCTTCCTTACGGGGACAAAATGTAGGTCCCCATAATGTAAATCATTAAATTTTAAGATGAAGACTTGGATTAAGTCTATGTAAAAAAGAATGATGGAAACATGACTCTGTGTGTGTGTGTGCGTGCGTGCGTGCGTGCGTGCGTGCGTGCGTGCGTGCGTGCGTGTGTATCAATCTAGATCTGCATCACAGCGGCCCTACACTGTAGTTAAGTTGAGAGCTCCTGGGACTCCTCATTATTTAAGCCATTTATCAAACTGGCCCTTTTGTCCCCTGTGGTAGAATACATGCGCACACGCACGCATGTGCACACACGTACACATGCATGCACGCACGCATACTCGCACCAGGGAAGAATGTTACACAAAGGAAAGCATAATTCAGACTTCTCCCTCCATTTCTTTAAGCGTGAGTACTGAACCTACAGCGAGCAGATCGTACAGTAAGTGAATAGCATACTGTACTGCACCGACTCTACGTGCCTTCAGTCTGGAGCTGCTGTACAGTCATGTTGTGTCATGTAGAGGTTGATAAAGTTCATTGTGAACATGGCAGACCGTGGACTTAATGAGCTACATGCCTTTTCCTTTCAGAGAGAAACTGCTGATACGTACACTACATCATGCTCTCTTGAAACTGTGTGCTTGGTAATATGGTTAGAGGTTAGGGAGCACTATTGTATACAAATGGAATACAGTCTGTGTACTTCTAATACTTCTAAACCACTCAGCGTGGTAATTTGGTGTTTTCAGTAGGACCCTTCGATTGAATCTGTTTCACTGAATTGCCATTTCACAATGTGTTTGGATTACGTTCGATGTCAATCATGACTTTTTTCATTTCAAAAACTTTAAAATCTGAATTATATGGCATCAAACTGGCTTCGTACATAAAAGTAAAAACGAGTGGAAATGTTTATTAAAAGAGCTGTTTGAAGGGAGTTCTGGGAAATAGACACTGATCCATTAATTACAGTCCTATCAGGGATATTCTACCTGAGTTCTGACCTGGTGCTGCTGTCCAGCAGTCAGTGGTACGGTGTTGGTGGTAAAGGATGAGGCTTTGATAAGAGGAACTATCTGCAATAGCTATACTCTCCATCAGTTTACTGAGGGACTCTGTTAGGGAATTTTCTCAGGTCACAAGGTAATCTTGTGAAGCAGCTGAAGAGAACAGTCAGTGGTGTGGTCAGGAAATGAAAAGAAATCAGCTGGAGTCCAAAACATTGGAAATCTATTTCATCACAAGAATTGAAGTTTTGTCTCACGCATGCCTTCAGAAACCCGAATGGGCATAACACTTTGCTCCTGCGTTGTTTTGTTTTTTCATAATTCTGCTACACATCTTACATGTGTTCATGTGGCATTTAACCCTAAACAAATGCATTTTTTTCTGAGAGTTAGAAGATTGATGCCACTCTCATGTCTGTGCATAAATGTCGTGTTCACATCATATTGTTTCGGCCATAATTATCATTAAGCAGGTCAGACAATAATACCAACAAATCACAGAATGCAAAATGGCTTGGCCATCATTGCTGACATCTAAATAAAATCCAGTATTAACACCAATACGACGGATTACGATGACAACAAGGAAGTCACCGCACCCGGCTGTTTGCCAAGAAATTGTTGCAGCTTGTAACTCCCCCTAAAAACCACAAGATATTGTTTGTACATGTCTGTTGAAACAAAGATGTTAATTAGTGTGGTGGGTGCGTTTTTTCCACTCTAAGCAGCGCCAGTCTTTATGCTAAGCTAGGCTAATCGCCCCCTGGCTCCAGCTCAGGACTGAACGCACAGACATGAGGGTGGAATCGATCCTCTCGTCTAACTCTCAAAATGCCCAAAATGTTGATATGTATTCAGGTATGTTTCTTGCTCAAGGTATCTTGAAAAGTACACTCGTTGTACAGTACTTTATGACTCATTAGGGGAAAAAAACAAACATATACATTACAGCTTGAGCACCAGACTCCCCCTGGCTCTATACAGCAGAACACAGTCAGCCCATGAAAAAATGAAACAGCCCTCAGACTCATTGCAACCTTGTGTGATCTCTTCTATTAGACATTTTGGCCCACATGCATTTATACAATACATTAGTACTTTCACGTGCATGAAAGGCGGGGAACTGTCGCCTTCATGCTCCACATCCGAGCATGTCCTTTTCCGTTTCTCCTCAGTCCAAATATTTGGTCTGTCAGCGCGGCCATGTCAGTAGGTGTAGCTGTCTGTCATTGTGTTTTAACAGACTAACTCCTGGCTTTCCCCGTCACTGTCAGAGTAACACCCCAGCTCTGATCCGAGCTGCACTCAGGTGTGTAACTGACTGCTCTGTTTCCCCGTAATTACATTGTGAGCTTGACGCAGTCTCCAATGCCTGAGTGTGTGCTATCTGTATGTGTGTTTGTGAGCGAGTGTGTGTGTGTGTGTGTGTGTGTGTGTGTGTGTGTGTGTGTGTGTGTGTGTGTGTGTGTGTGTGTGTGTGCGTCTTTTCACCCCAGGCGGAAACATGTCATTTCCCGTGCTCCTGTCCTTCTGGTAGACAGATACAATATTAAGAGCCACAAATCTGAGTGTGAGTTGAGAGGAGACAGGGGGGTAGGGGTGGGGGGACGGGGGAGGAGAAGGGAGGAAGAGTGGGGAGATGACAGTAATAATAGCACATAGACAATAGTCAGGGAGGGAGACAGCGATTGAGTGCAGTCGTACAAGTTGTGTCAAAAGACAGGATGTGCAGACAAAAAGGATATCACACGTAAATCTAGGTTTGAGAAGAGAGGAGTTGAATACAGTATTGTCACAACGTCTTATCTCCAGGCACAGCGTGAATTCTCCTATCTGTGGTTTTTACTGCATGCTCAATTATCTTTCACACCAACAGCTTGTTACTGTATATGCATTTTTATCCTTTCATGATTTCCCATGTATTTCCCATTATTATACCGTTTAATGTTCAGGTGCAGTTTTATGATTTCCTAAACCTCAGAGGTCTATTATGTCACCATCAAGTCAGCAGGAGCAACCATCCCTGTAACCTTTACAGTTTATTTGGGCACCACATGTGAAGGTGTAGATACAAGATAATGTTATTGACTTCAGCTCTGTTTTGTGCACTAATGCACATTTGGTGACTCTGGCCAAGAATTACACTAAGCACCCTTGTTTTGTACAATTTTTAAAAAACATAAAAAATGAATAAAAATTAGCCTCTTTGATGTGTTAATTGTGCTAACTATATGCAGCTTGTCACCTAAGAATTACATAGTGCTGCTCAGATCACACTGGAGTGTATATATTCAGTGTATACACACACACACACACACACACACACACACACACACACACACATATGTATATATAAGTAGAAGTACAGTAGTAGTGTTTAGACTGTTTTATACATCTATTTTGTGATACACTGTGAGCTGTGTGTGTACTTGCAGCCGTTTTTCCATGTGTAGAACAGGAGACACAGAACAGGAGAAAACTGCCTTGCACTTGCTGTGATGGAGAGCGGTGATTGTGATGAGCAGAAGGTTTGCAGTAGAAACGGCTTTTCTAAACCCAGACGATGACTGAGGCTTCATTTACTCCTCTGATTGAGCATTGCGCTCCTATAACATCATCAAATGCAACATGCACAGTTTGAATAAAGGATCAGGACTGAGGCTGCAGAACCAGAGATGCTGTCTTTACTCAGCACGTTCTTCTTTGTTGTTGAAACCTGGCTGCAGACAGTTCAGTCAGAGATCTGGGTGTGTTGTGCTAGCTGTGGCTAATGTAGCCTCGAGACACTAGCCTCACACAGAGTTGAGTGGGCTACACAAATCTGATAAACTCTCTTCTTAACTGACTCCCACTTTTCTTTCAATCTTAGTCTTCAGCCCTTATTTAACACAAGCAGCCCATACTCACAAGTCTTACCAGTTACTGCTGTCTCCACATGCATATAGCTCAGCCCCTTCTTGCCCCATAGCCCTGATGCGTAGGCGCATGTCAGCTATGGTGGAGCCTACAGAGCAGCTTTGTTTAAAAATTCTGTGATAATGATTCATTTAATGATTATTTAAAATTCTGCTCGGAGCGCCTTAACATCCTGCTTTAAACAAAATGTGTTGTTTGTTCTGAACTGTGGTCACAGATATGTTAAAAAGTGGCATGATATTTAGAGAGCAGCCCAGTCCACCTCTGCTACACCTGCAGAGGCTTGGCCCCCTCCTCGCTCTCTCTCACTCTCTCTCTCTCTCTCTCTCTCTCTCTCTCTCTCTCTCTCTCTCTCTCCTCTCTCTCTCTCTCTCTCTTGCTCTCTCTCACACACACACACACAAACACACACACACACACACACACACACACACACACACACACACACACACACACACACACACACACACACACACACACACACTCATACAGTACCCCTGACCACCCCCCTGCTGAGCCCTGAGCCCCACAGCACAGCCAGAATTTTGTTCCATAGGTCACATCAGATGGCTGGCACACTTGAGCCCTGTTGACAGCTTGTTGTTTACAGTATGCGCAGCCAGCGTGGGGCAGCCACCGCCGATCGGGGGCCTGGTGGGAGGTGGATACGTTGGCGTGTGTGTGTGTGTGTTACATGCGGGTTTTGCGGGAAGCAGGAAGGAGGGAGGAGGCAGTGGCGGCGGAGGGGTAGCAGTGTTAGGGGGGTTGATGTTGGCGGGGGGTCCAGGCTTGGTTGCTGAGCAGGGAGCCCCTGGCGTGAGGCCCAGAGTCTTTGATGCTCTTTGGTTCTGAGAGAGAGAGAGAGGGGAGGAGAGGGAGAACGAGGGATAGGGAGAAAGAAAGACAGAGATGAGGAATGAAAGAGAAAAAGGTTACCTGTGGATCAGCCAACCTTCGGCGCAGAAGGGAGATGGGGTGGGGGCGGCAGTGGTGTTTGAGGGTGAGGGGAAGTGGGCTTTGATGTAAGTCCAGGTTGGAGGAGAGCATTGATCGCAGAGGGAGGAAAGGGGGAGCGGGTGGTGTGGGCACAGAGGAGTGTGGATGAGCTGAGCATGGCCAGAGTTCGACTACAGCAACACTTCCACCTTTTCAGAGGAGAAGGCTCGGAGCGGCGGCTCAGGATGTTGCAGCCTCGATGTGGATAAGCTCGGGGAAATGTGTTAACCGTGTGTGTATTGATAGTGAAGCTGGGAGTCAGTGGATGAAGTTTAAGAGATCCATCTTTTTCTGCTGCTTGCTGTGAATGTGAAAGTCTTTCATCTCTCTCCCATGTGTTTGCAGCAGGAGCATGAGGGAGTTTTACTCCCTCTGTGAGAGTGAGTGTGTGTAAATCTGTGTGCTGTGTGTGTGTGTATTAGGATGTGTGCTTATGAGTGCATATATACATGCATTTTTGAGAGTGAACTCTCTGTGTGTATTCTGAACCAACAAAGGCAGAATCCTGCTGGGCTGCTGTGTATCCATAGATCAGAGGTGTGTGTGTGTGTGTGTGTGTGTGTGTGTGTGTGTGTGTGTGTGTGTGTGTGTGTGTGTGGGTGTGTGTGTGTGTGTGTGTGTGTGTGTGTGTGTGTGTGTGTGTGTGCGCGCGCGCACGTGTGCATCACTACCTCTCGCACAATCATCGGGACAACACACAAGCATAACGCCCGCTGGGCTTACCACTCCCCACAATACACAGAAGCTCCCATAATGCATCAGTATTTCAAAGCTAAACATCCCGGGAGACTTTGCTCTAACAGTGAGGTCTCTCCTACCAGGAAGTGACACACCCCCCTGCTGAGACACAGCTCCCACAATGCACCGAGGTGGCTCCCATAGAGATGCACACAATGTGTTTGCTCCTGTTGGAGGCTCCTGCCACGCATCTGTCAGCCTGCTGCTAACAGTATTCATCTGTTGTTTCCTGCCTGAGTTGCTCCGGTCTTTCTTTCTGCTGCTTTAACAGAGCGGTTTCAATCTTGAACCCACACTTTAGGGTCACCAGACTGTGGACAAGGGCTGACGGTGAGAACAAGGATACATCCACTGGCCCCGTGTACATCAGAAAATGTTTTACAGCGACAAGGAATAACCCAAGGCAAGGTTGGCACAGCCTTCAGGTTCTCTCTGCAGAGATCTCTAATCCTTTGGCCGGTGAATGTAGAATGGATTTCAACTGTACTGACAGCGTGCCAAAGATCTTCTACACCTTCTTTTAAAGAAAAGGGATTGATGGTGTGCACAGGAATCTGTCATTGAAAGAGGGTGCCAGTAGGTGGGAACTCATCTTGACCTAAATTTAGATGACTCTGACTTATTTTGCTCAGCTGCGCTCGTCTTGCTTTCTCTGTTCAACTGCTCTCCACTACAGCACACCAGCTGTGTTTGCGAATAATAACTAGACAAGCAGAGATGCTTATTTCCATGAAAGATTTTAATAAGCCGGAGTGAATTTGAGAGCCGTGGTGGCTGAATTTGGTAGGACAAGTTCCAAAGCACTGAATATCAAAATGAAGTGGAGTAAGAGCAGGCGTTACCCACTCTGCGGTCAAATTAGACTGAATTGCTCAGTAGAGAGCGTCACAGTTCTC
>NC_092062.1:8460000-8520000 GCF_039877785.1 Chaetodon trifascialis | reverse complement strand
CCTAAATTTCATGCCATGTTTTGGTCTTTTAAAACCATTAGAAATCGACAAAAATAAAACATGTCGTCCTGAACAAAAACTGCATTGGCTCATCAGTGACACAGTGAGTACGTATGAAAACGATCACAGATCCAAGTAGTAGTCAGCATGTAAATAAAAGCTGCCAATGAAATATTTATAATGTCTGTAGTGGTGGTGTTTCTGTACATTTTATTTATTTCATCTCATCTATCCCTCCACTAATCACTGTAATTTTACAAATTGCTAGAAAGCACAGGTTCACCCACATTCAATCAAGATCCAATCATGAGTGCTGTCGAGTGATATGTGACGATGAACAGATATCAGACGAACAAACAAACAAATTGACAGAATGTGATCGATCCCCTCACACACTCACAACGACCCCTCAGCTCCCACTGCCCCGAATGTGTGGTCACCCTGTAGACAGAGCAAACATGTTGGCCTTACAGGACTTTTTGCTCATTTTCCTCAAAGCCTAATTGATTTCTTATTGAGGAGCTGCCAACCAGATCAGAAAATTGTATTCGGTAGCTGAGGTATTAGCCGTTTTCAAAGTATTTAAGATGTTTTCAGTGATCGCGCCTTGGCAGAGCTTTCTGCCCTGGAGTGGCTTGTATATAATGGACTGCCATGAAATCATAATTGCGTGTTTATGAACAAACCAGCTGGTTGAGGCAGAGGGTAATTATTTTCCCTGCGTTCTCCTTTCCGCTCACCGCACATTTGCGTCTGATAACGGCCCCGGTGGAAAATAAAGGGAGGGGAGAAGGCAGGAATTGAACGGAGAGGAAAGGGAATGAAGTGTGATTCTTCTTGTTTGTTGTTATGGGTTTGACAGATCACCTCTTCCCACCGCCCTTCTCCTTTTTTCTTCTCTGCGTGTTACTTTGTGCCATCAGAAATACTGAAGTTTGACTCGGGTTGTATTTTGTAGTAACTAATGTGTCCAGTGCTTTGGACATGCTTGAGCAAAGACACTGAGTTTGACTTCAGTTTCAGTATGATCCCAACAAGCTCTGTTCACGGTGTCTCATTATCACGTCCTGACCTTGCTGTTAACATCTCATGGTTCATTCATCTACATCCCTTTGTAAAAATAGTTCTTTGGGAATTTCAAGAGTTTTTAGAAGCAGCCAGTTGCATCATCTTTGCTCAGCGTGCTGATTGGACCACATTTCATCTGCCGGGCTCAACCGATTCTCATTGGATGATTTCCAGACTGAAACTGAGCTTGTGAGATTTAGACTGGCTTTTCAAAACTAACTGATGTTATGACTCCTGAAACAGATTGAAGCTTCACTGTTATAGATCTGCCCCATGTTCCCTTCTGTTGTCGGAGCTCTAATTAAGTCCAATCCTCACAATGATTCAAACTGATTCACGGTAAAAAATGAAAAAAACATGAATTTAAATTTTAAGCAAATTTCATGGAGCTCTTGGTGGCTGACTGAAGACTTGCCACAGCTGTTTCAATGTAAAAGCCCTCCTTAGGCACCTACTGCACATACTAATGTGAGACAGGTGCAGGAAGTGTTTGCTGACAAGGACAAGGGAAGTGCATCAAAACACTAAGAGGCTTAACCTCAGAAGTCTGCTGGATGCAGCTGCGTTGTGTTCTGTCTACGTCAAGGCTCCCTCGCAGCGTCCACTGAAAACATTTCAGAATTCTAGTTTCATTTTATTCCATTTCAGCTACTTTGTGGTTGTACTTTTATTTTGTATCTGTATTCCCTGAGTAGTGTATATTCACAGAAAACAACAGTAGTCCTCCTGCGTCAAACTTCCAAGAAGTAAATATAAACAAACAAGAAGAAAATACCTTTCTTGCAAAGAAAGAAAATCTGGTGTATAAACATTGAGGAGTGAAGACACTCTGCAAATGCTTGCAGTGGACTTTGGCACACAGGCTACAGTGGCAGCAGATCATCTCCAGTGGCTGTGATGGAACTTGAACAAAAGGCAGCCACATCCAGTGCACATCAGGGCGTAGATGTCCACTACGCTGGAATGAAGGACATCAATCTTACTACAAATGACAGCAGATCATAAATGCAGATGAAGTGAAAGAAAAATCAGACACCACCCTCCAGTCCTACCATCAGAAATGAGCTTCCCTCTGCAGATAGCACCTTGTTTGAAGCACAAAGCAGCCTTTACCCTGATTCTCCAACCTCTAGGCTGCCAATCATGCTTATGTGTCTGAGACAGAGATAAGAGGGGTTTGCTTTATTGGTCCAGAGACAGCCAACTGTAGCTGTTCCAAGAACTAAACCAGGTAATTCAAGGCAGAGCAGGTCTAATGTGAATCTGGAAGTTGGATATTATCCTCAGGGCCAGTGAGACCTGACCCACTCAGGCTGGAACACAGTACAGTTATCCTATCTCATTACCGAAGCCACTGGTCTTACATTTAGGCTCGTTAGGCGCTCCGAAACGAACATCCAGCAGCCCGCTGGGGATTCTAGGGTTAATTGTGGCTCGTGTCAGAACTTGGACCTGGCCAGCTCAATAATGGGCTGCAGTTATTGGCTTGCTCACCGAGTGTATGTGTGTGATTTTGGTGCTTGTGTATGCACATATGTGAGCTGCCTGTCTTCAGGTATTGGCTTTGGTGTTGACCCAGGGCCAGCGCTGCCTCTCCATGCTGTCGGTATTGACAGACGCCAGACTCTAGGGAGGAGTCCGAGGTCTGGAGGCCTCCGCACACTGGAGACACACACCTCGGCTGAACAGGATGTCCATACCCCCACACACACACTTCTGCACAGACACAAACATGCATAAAAATGCACAAAGACATCTTTTGAGGGTGTGTAGAAGGTTGAGTGCACTCCACATGCAACCCACCACCCACACAAACACTCTTGACAACCCCCCCCACCCCCTTGCCACCCGGCCCTCCAGTTCTATTCATCATCGTCGGTCCTTCTTCATCAGCCCTTTGGGGGTATCTATCTTTCATCCTTCCATCCATCCATCTATTGACTGTGATAAATTGACCTAGGACCCCTCCAACCTCTGCCCCTTGCCCCACATAATCAACATCCGTGGATATCAGGTATGCCTGTCATGGCCACTGATACACGATATGGGTCAGATATCTACAGGGCAATTGTGTGTGACAACAATTGGTGTGGTTGATTCGTTTATCTTGTGTTTCATGGGGGGGTTGAGGGGGATGTATATGGTTATCTGCCTAATCACAATAATTGGGTAAAACATCTAAATGCCAACCTCTTCAAGAAAGCCTCAAATTCCCTCATCAGCAGCTTTGTAGATTAATCTTAATGAGATACACACCAACACTGCAGACACAGACTCGTGTGTGGACGGATATTCATTCATGGGGTGGTATAGGCTCATACACCCTATATTCACACAGGAGAACGTGGGTGCTTGAAGATGCACATACGTTCTGTGCAGTTTAAAGCCTCGCCTTGCGTTACAACTATGACAGCACACAGAGGGGTCTACTGTATTTGTATCTGTATGCAGTATGTAGGTGAACGTGTTTACACACATGCATGAATGGAAGCGAATTCACTTGCACTTTTTCTGGGTGATACTGGATGCTTACTGACTTTTGAAGTGTCTCTATTCCCTCAAAAGTCAGCACTGTCACAGCTAGAGTTGCAACTCCCAGTTATTTTTCTTATTGCTTAATCTGGTGAATATTTTCTCACTTAAATTAAAAACAAATGTCCAGAACTGCCAGAAAACATTGAAAAATGACCTCCGTCACAGGTCTGAGGTGATGTCTTCCAGTGTCTTGTTTTGACCAAGAGTTCAAAACTCAAAGATGTTCCCTTTTTTGGCATAGAAGCTGAGATAACCAGCATTTACATTTTCACTTTTGAAAAGCTAGAATGAGATAATTTGATGCATTTTTGGCTTTGAAAATGACTTAAACAATGAATTATTCCCAATTATTTTTCTCTTGATTAACTAATCCATGAATTAACTTTAGTCACAATGCTTGGAAGTAGTCCAGGGCTGCACTGAAGACGTGCATGAAATACATTTTTCCTACTGATCCCAGTCCTTCCATTGAGACAGACAACAGAACATGTTGCTACAGGAACAAGTACTTGGAACATGCTTGAAAAGTCAACTTTAAGTGTGTGTGTATTCAAAGTAATGAAATGTCTTTTCTGTTTATTTGAATGTCAAGACTTTTTTAGTGCTGTGAGCCAGCAGAAACAGGCTGATTTTGACAGCTTGGTTTTATTGAAGTCTTTGATACGCCGTGTGCCTGTAAAGTACTGTACTGTACTGTGTGTCACTCTGGTCCTTGAGCTGTGTGTTATGAACAATAGGCCAGGGAGTCATACTGGAGAGCAGGGAGGAGAGCTGCCTGTATTTATGACTCTGCTCTTGCCTTAATGCTGCTTAAAACACTCAGCAGGCTTTTTACTTTAATGAGGGCCGGGCCGTGCTACAGCACCCTGCTGCAGCGTGCTGCGTGACACAGAGTGAGTGGTGTGTGTGAGAAAGATATGGTTACATATGTGAAGGCGTGTGTGTGTTGGCATGAGCTATCTGGAGTGTGTGTGTGGTCACTGTATAAGGCTCTTTTGGAGTGTCTGAAATGCCTGGCTGTAGTTTTAAATGCTACTGGCTTCAGCTAAATAAGACATCTCGGTGTATGTGTGAGACAGTGTGTCTGATTGGGCCTGCGTAGGTGTAAAACCATTGTGCATTTCTTTCTCGTTTTCTTACAATATGTTTTCTCAGAATTATCTCTTTTTCTTAACCCACCTACACACAGACACACACACACACACACACACACACACACACACACACACACACACACACACACACACACACACCACCACCACCACCATCTCTGTTGACAGGGTAAATTGTATGAAAAGCTTTTAAGGCAATTAGTGGATTGAGTTGGAGCCTTTCTTCCCATTCGTACTGTTCATTAGCAGCTCCTCCAGTCTCTGATATTACCATCACTCCAAGCTGGCATCAACACCACACATTTCTTGTGTGTGTGTGTTTGTGTTTGTGTGTGTGCGTGTGTGTGTGTGTGTGCGCGTGTGTGTGTTTTACATCTCCTCGCTGGAGCACAATTTCAAAGCACACAATTGTCAGAAAATAGATCCTTGCCGCCCCACCGTTCTGACTATTTTAATCCATTTCAATAAAAGCACAAAATCCAAAATTCAATGAGACACACAAAAAAATCATTACGGCTGTCATTGCGTTTCTTGCTTGATTATTTCTTTATTAGCCGTTTATTATTCCTGAAACACGATCATCTGTCTGCCTCTGTATTCGTTTCGGTTTCCCCATTAGAAATGAACCGAGAGGGGTTTTAAACGCTCAGGCACGGCATCCAGAATTGCGCTTGTGAGGCCATCACGCCTTGTTGTCGTGTGCTCTGTAGGCTATATAACACTGGATTAGGTGACATATACGCATACGTACTGTACACGTGTTTTAATCAAAAAATGTCGCAGCAGCTTTCAGAAGCGTAGAAGCTGATTTTGGTGTTTCCAGTTGCTGTCACCATTCATTTTCACAAATGTTGAAAAACAACTTCTACAGAGTGACATAACCCATTTAAATGAATGTGAAAGCAGCTGAAGCTTGTTGCAGTGTGTTACTGTGTGTTCTGCATAGTCTTCTTCTTCCTCTGCATAAAATGACACCTGCAGGAGGGAACATGCATCTATGTGAACTCCTTAAAAGCAACGTTAGATGATGCCTGCTTCCTGGTTGCCACTAGGAGGCACACACTGTAGTGGGTGAGTGAGCAAATGAATGGATGTAAATGAATTATTTAGATCTGAAAATGATTAGAAAATCCCAGAAAGAGGAAAAGCAGTGAATGGTTGTAGAATTTGTTTTAACTGTCAGCTCTATTATATATGCATTCAATAGAATCTTAATTGTTTTCATTGTTTCTCTAAAAGCCTTCTTTCACAAGTGGACTTTAAAAGAGCATGAATGGAAAGTCTGGACCTTGATTGGTTGAAATGCCCCTTTTGAGTTTTTCAACATGTGACTTAACAGTGATTCAGCAATTTTACACACATATCATACATTTCTAACTACAATTCAATAATGAAAAGGAGTTTTGAGGCAAGTTTTTTGTCAAATTTTCTATGGATGCCTGAGAGTTTGAGTTCATTTATATCTGTGTATTTGTCTGCTGTTTCCTCAACTGTATTTATCTGTGTGTGTGTGTGTGTGTGTGTGTGTGTGTGTGTGTGTGTGTGTGTGTGTGTGTGTTTGTGTGTGTTTGTGTGTGCACGCGGGCGCCTGTGCGTGCGTTAGAGAGTTAATTATGTGGAACACTGGAGCGTCGCTAGCTTTGAAGAGGGGAGAACCAAGGGCCGTACATTATTGATGAGTGACACACATTGCCGACACAGTCACAAACACAAACACACACACAATCATCTGCACATGCACTATTGCGTGTACACAACCTCAAATGTGCCCATACACACACACACACACACACACACACACAAATACTATATATATTTGGCAGCGATCCCTCCTCCAGCCCCGGAGTATTTAACAGCGGTTGCTGACACACTTACAGTACCTGCTATACATTGGGCTTCCAACATCTCTCTCTCTGGTCCGTATGGGACTGTCATTGGCCCTGTACGCTGCATTATTTAGCAGATGGAGTATTTGATCCCACAGTTAGAGCTGATCTCAGTCCATCATTAATGCTGAATTTGGCTGGAACCAGAGCACGCTTTCATCACTCACGCACACACAAACATGCATGCACACACACTGTGTATACACACACAGATTATGTCCTTATTATGATCTTCTATGTAAGAGTCCGTAAATTAATCATAACATGTTTATTTCCTCAGTCTAACTGTGCTGGTTTAGTTATGGCAACAAAACAGATTTTCTTCTCCAGCGAATCTCCACAAATTCAAACCGTTGCCTCAGTCGTATTTCTCATAATGTGTCACTTTTGCTGTTTCTCTCGGCAGAGTGAGCAGCTAACACTGTTTCTTCAAATTTTACAGACTTGGAAGGAATACAGATATAGAAGAGTGAGACAACATTAAGACATTTTGATATCCACTTCCACTCACTTTGATTTCGACGACAGCTGAGAGATACTTAAAACAGGGATGTCCCATCCATTTTTTTTTGGCTCTGAGTCCTTGAACACTGAGTATCTGTCCATACTAAGTCCAGCCCTCTGCTTGAACGTTGAGTAGACACATTGAAGTAACAGCGGTAGCCTAAATCTGACACAGGCTACCTTCTTCTGTCTGCCTTTTTTTTTTCTACAAGTTTCTTGATCTAAGAATAATAATGATAAACTTTATTCGTGCTCCACCTTTCATACAAGAACTGTTTGTCAAAGTTACATTCTTGATTCTCTATCCTGTCCCTGTGTCTGACTTCCTCCGGCGTCCATCAAAACTAGACTAGGCGTGTATTCTCTGTGGAGCACAGCGCAGAGCCACTTCTGGGACACCTGGTGGAATCGCGAGCATTATTTAGAATGGGAGGGATTAGCTCCAGCTGCGAATTTAGGCGTTGGGATCTTTGATCTATTTGCTCACCGTATCAACACCTAACATGATAATATGTCAGTGTTGTGTTTACAGCATGTTCTTCTGCCCTCAGTTTGGCTACTAAATGATACATAAACTTTGATACTTTGAGTCAGAGCTGCGGCAAATTCAAAGCACTTTGTCATTGCAGTGGGAGCATAGCACTGGGCCGTAAGCGCCAAATGTATCCAGCGCTGACCCAGTGAGTGTTGAAAAAAGTTAATGTTCATCCTTGGAGGTGCTCTGAATACCAGACACTTATACTTCTGGATGCCTGCGATGATTCCTGCCACTTCTAAAATCCAGTTTTCCCCCAAAAAAAATAATCAGTCACGCCCCAAAATCTGTAATAATCTCTCTCTCTTTTTTTTTTAACGAGGGTCCTTGGAAATGAAACGATCTCAGAAGCCTTAAACACTCACTCTCTGTCATATTGCGCTGGACTGGTGCAGCTTTCTGCTCCAGTTCAATAGCTGCTCACCCAGTCAGTGCAAACTGGGGACACATTGTTTTTTATGGAGGCATATTATTGTTTTATTGGGGTCAAGGGTCAAGCGCGTATGCTCTAGGCTCTGGCTGCAAATCGATAGTGTATAGAGCAGCCCAAGGAGCACAAATATTGATTAATGAATATGCGTAAATCTCATGTCACACCACATCTCTCTCTCTCTCTCTCTCTCTCTCTCTCTCTCTCTCTCTCTCTCTCTCTCTCTCTCTCTCTCTCTCTCTCTCTCTCTCTCTCTCTCACGTGCACACACACATCTGTGAACGTATAAAAATGATCACACAGGTACATATCTGTCCACGTGGTGCAGACACACATGCATGCATTTGCTGAGACTGACGTGAACTCACAAGCTACGGTAGCTTGTGTGACATGTTGTTGTTAATACTGTATATGTGTTTGTGTGTGTCCTTGTCTTTGTGGTTACAGACCATTTCCCAATTCATGTACAGACAGTGAGAGACTCCAGGGATCATGCTGGTGCTCCTGACCTTTTTCCTCCAGTAGCCAGAGATCCTTTACATCAGCCGCTGCCTTTTTTGTTACCAACCTTTGGCTTTTTAGGAGATTTAAACCGAAAGACGCAAATATGACTTAAGTTTTCTTATTTAGTTGCTTATTTCTCCGACAAATCAGCTTTTAGCAGCTAAGAATCCCATCCTTCTGTTAATGTAAGTAATGCAGTGATGGAACGTCCCTGCAAAACACAAACAGAAGATGATTTAAAGGTGCACCGTGTCTCATCTTTAAACATCATTATACCATTAATAGTGATACCCTGGTGCAATTACTGTAAACAAATGAGGCCCTGGACTAGATGATTGGTAGCCTGTGTCTGGCTTCATCTTTCAGGGAAACGCATAACAGTTGCTCATGTTAACGTTTATTTTTCCTCAGGGAAGAAAGTTCAGGCGCCAGCTAGGCCTCTTTCAGTATGATGCACCAGTGTTATTTGCAGTATTTCTCAAAACTGAAACACAAGATGCAGCGAAAGGTGAAGTCATATAAATCGGAAGCAATGCACGGTATTGAAGACTTAGCTATAACCATCAGAAATAGATATGTCAAGCGTGGTGGCTGGTCCATTAAAGTCACATTTTATTCACCGCTACACAAAAAGAGCATTGCATTGTGTTCAGGTGGAGGACCGAAGTTGTGCTTGCATCGACTGATTAGCTTCAGCCAGCTGTTTGACGATCTTCTCGTCTAATGTTCAGCAAAAATGCAAATGAAAATAAATCCCAAAATGTCAAACTGTTCCTGTAGGCGGGAGATTTGTACTCCTTCCCTTCTTCAAAGAGCAGAGCCAAATAACTATAATAACAATTTGCTGTGAATAGTCAGTGTCCTGAGACTTGTGACTGAACTCATAGCTTCTTGTTACAGATGAGTTGAGAAAAGATGTTGTGGAAGAATTTTTTTAGCCATGTTATTTTTCTCTTTTCACCATTTACCACTGGCAGAAACTCTGAAGTTGGAAGCTGGGATTACAAATCAATAGTCTTCTTCCTGTATTGTGCCACAGAGCAATCTCTCTTTGTACCATAAAGTAATCTGGCTGGTTTCCAAGTTAACCCAACTCTGTGGCACACAGTGTAAGATGTAGTGTCGATGCTGAGTCTAAATTAGTCAGGTGTCCATCCAAATGTTGCTCAAATTTTCAAAAAATCTCCAACAGAAAATGCAAATGCACTTCCATCCACTACTGTTATGTGAGTATTAGGGTTAGAGTTGGTTCATCAAGATAATTTTCAGTCAAGTTCCATTAAACCACTGTAGAAGAAGAGATTATGTAATTAAAAGACCATCAGTCAAACCTCAAATAATGGAAAACAACCTCGAAATCATTATGGAAATGTGGAATTTGTGTTTGTTTCATGTGTGAATTTGATGAAGGTTACAGTCTCCTCATCGCTCCACACAGATCTGATGTTCTTGTCTGCTATTTTTAGTTTCTTCAGCGGCTGTTTGAGTGGCGTTTGAGTCTTGAATTAAATCGGCCTCCACTGCAATTTGTCACATTTTTTGGATAAAACTTTTACACCTCACCTGCAAAAACTTTTCATGATATTTCAACTTTTTCCTCAGATTTTCTACCTTTTTACACTCATAATGCCCATAAAAACAGGTGTATGTAAACATGCTCTGTGATGGTCTTCTTTATAAGTAATTGCGCAAATATCTATAATTTCAAGGTGCAATGATTTATTGATAGAATAGTTTCACGTCTTGAGGGGTCAAAGCAAAACAATTGATGTAAATTCCTCCTATGGGCTGACACAGATAACAGCAGGAGATAAAGAAAACTCACTAAGGCTGATATGATCCTTTAATCCTTTGCCCTCAGCTGTAGCCTTTGCCCCATAGCAAGGACAAAATTCCTCTCCTCTTCTCTACCTTTCCACTTTCTATCAACGTGATGACATTGTGTGCGTGCGTGTGTGTGTGTGTGTGTGTGTGTGTGTGTGTGTGTGTGTGTGTGTGTGTGTGTGTGTGTGTGTGTGTGTGTGTGTGCGTTACACAACTATACAGCTCCTCTTGACTTATTGAAAAAGGAGACTGACTTCTGAGGGCCCTGTGGTGCGTCTGAAGTCCTCTAAGCTGCTGACCTCCTCACATCCAGAGCAGCTCGGTGGATGAGACGCTTTTGGATTCTCTCCCTCTGTCTGTCTGTCTGTCTGTCTGTCTGTCTGTCTGTCTGTCTGTCTGTCTGTCTTTTTTTATCTTTACCCTTTTGTTTCAAAACAAGACTGAAGCGAGCATTGTGGAGTGTATTTAATGCCCCTCGCTCTCTGTCTTTGTCTTTTGCTCTTTTTATCGCCTGCCTATCTCTCACTCTCTCTTGCTGTCACCCATCTCACTAAACCGGGGTGACATGACCAGTCCTGGGTTGCTATGGTGACAGTCCCACTGGTATGGCGGCAGTGGAGATGGCAATGTTCAACGGGTCTACGTGTCTGCTAGCAAGTGCATATTTCTGTGTGTAGTTATGTGTGTTCATATGCCTATGAATGTGTTTATGGGCTCTGTGTGTATGTATGTGTGAGTGTGTGTATGTGTGTGTGTGCAGGCGTGTTGCGTTGCGGCCTCCTGCAGATGTTCTCTGGCCCCAGTGCCTCCTGCCAGCTGCTCCGCCCCCAGAACACACAAGCGCGCACACACACACACACACACACACACACACACACACACACACACACACACACACACACACACACACACACACTCCTCTTAATTAAGAGCCCTGTGCCATGGTGGGCGACTCAACGGGGGTGTGATGGCACGCACACCATATACACACACACACATGCACACCAGAAGTGCTCGAAACAGTGTGTCTATTAGCACTTTTTTGTGTGTGGGGAGATGATCCACTGGTGTTGCCCTTGAAGCCCTGTGGTGGCGATAGTGGTGGTGCTGGTAGGTAAACAAGCAGCTAATCAGGCCTGTGTGTTTAATCCACACAGTCCACCAGGCACCACAGGCAGGGTTACTGACACTAACAGACTCTCTCTTCTGTTCAGCGGGTGTTGAGAGGAGGAGGAAGGAGGTGGGAGGTGGGGCAGGAGGAAGAGGACGAAGAGTGGCAGAAGCAGCCAGGATCTGGTTAGAGATGAGGGCAAGAGAGAGGGGAAGGGAGGAGGTGGAGGTGGAACTGCCAAAGTAGATGGAGGAGGGAGTGAGAATTTTGAGATAGTTCAGGAGGTTTGCTCCAGTCAGTCAGGAGCAGACACAAGTTTGGAGGGACGACACGTGAGCTGGAGCGATGATGTGTGCGGTGATGTGCAGGACTCGTGCACTGTTGTCATATGCCACTGCTGTTCTCGCACCTGAACCTGAGACAGCACTCCCCCACGAAAGCAGCCTTTTCTTTTAGTGCAGTCTGAATGTGTGCTTACAAAGAACTCTGCTAGAAAACTGCCATAATTTCATGCACATTCTTAATAGAAAATGTTTTGGGGGATAGCCTCTCAGTAATCATTACAACTGGGTTTGAACAAGGCCACTGAAGGGACATGAGTCAGATTAGGGCTGAGTAGATACAGTAGAGGATAGATCGATATATATTTTTTATACTGTATAAATGAATACAAATGCTTGATGATTTAAAACAAAAACATTTCAGGCATGAAAATATTTCCTTTAATCTCTGCACATCATCTCAAATGCATCATTTCATTTGCCCTGCCAAGTATCTAATAAATATGGACACTAACATGATAATAATCAACTGGATTTTGTTTGAGAAATAATGTGATTAATAGCAAAGACAACACATTAGCTTAATAAATATTATCCCAGTAAACAGTGTCTTTGGATGTTCTAAATTTCTCTTTAAATGGTCCATCCACTACTACTGTAAAACCTAAACATATCACACCGGCTGCTGCCAGCATGCGTGAGCTATCTTAATGGCTGTGTGTCTGTGAGTGTGCAACTGAATATTCTTAAGCCAATCTCTGTGTTTATGCCTCAGAAGGAAAGACTGACATGGACAACATTAGCTGGCACTGAAGAAGAGTAACATGGAACACGTATAACACCAGTGTTGGAAGCCTCTCTATCTGTGCCTGTGGATGTTTGTAAATCCCTTAAATTTGCTTCAACCCAGCTCATGAAAACTCACATATGAATTCATATTTTATGTCCAGTTTGTGCAGCATCTATCTCTCTATATATACATGTAGATATATATTAAGTAGAATGATAATGTACACTGTTACATTGATCCTCTTCTTGTTTTCCCTCTGTACAGCATGTTCTTCTCTATTCTGCTCTCCGCTGCTCCACTTTAATGTTTGTCTTCATCTCATCTAGATTCACTGTCACTTAGTCCTGCTGTTCTTCATGGTCCTTATTATCTCTTTCTTACCCCCCTGGTCTCTTTTTAACCTCACCCATCCCTCTAAATTCTCCGCTCTTTGTCTCCCCTCTCTCTCTCTCCCCCCTCCCTCCTTCCTCTGCTCTGTCATCGCCTCTCCTCTTCCTCCTAACACACACACCCGGACACGACAGAACACCACGGATAGTTAATAATTCTCTAATTTCCGCTCTTCACGGCGCGTAGAAGGTGTCGCAGATAACCTGATTTATCAGACAGCTATTAGAATGTGAATCAGGGGTATTAAAGCAATGGACATTAACGCGCACATTGTTTAAACAACGCCACGGGACTAATGGATTTCAAAATGAATTTGTCAACACCGTTCTCCGTGAATATAATTAGTCAAATGAGAGCAAAGCAGTGGAGGAGACCAGAAGAGGAGTTGGGAGGTAGTTTAGTAGGAAGAAAAGGAAGTCATGTACACAGACAGTGCAGCAGGGAGCTGTGAGGAATTGAATAGATGGAGAAACCTACACTGGCGTCTGTAACTGTGATATATGTCATGTGATGCTGATGGAGACGAATGGGATTACCAGTAGATATCTTAAATACAGGGAGCAAATAGCCTCCTTTTTACCCAAGGGCACTTCAGTTTTGTAAAAATAAACAACTTATTAGGCAGGCTGAATAGTCCTGGAGTGGTGTCATTAAGTTCTGCGACTGACATTCAATATTGTTTACCATACTTAAAGTTTTCAAGATATTCAGCAGAGCAGTGAATGAATGGTTCCAAGCAGAAGCAAGAGAGAAATTTATAGTTTTTAGAGGAAGGCAGGGCATTTATCTGTGCCACTTATACAACAAATGTTAACACATTTGTCACAGAAAGGACATCATAGAAAGGAAATAGGCAATACATTACAAGTAAAGTTAGAATTGAAAGACTTTGTTTTCACTTTTCTTACTTTGGTGAATCTGACAGAGTACTCTTAAGAATACTCTGAGCTTTAATCTGCACTGATTCAGTCTGCAGATCAGATCAGTCCTGGTTCACTCTCTTGCGATGGCTCTACTGTATGTCTACCCTCCTCCATCACTATCTGTGTATGTGGGTGTGTGGCGCTCCACAGACTTGCACTTGTGTCGAGTAACAAGAAATTTCAAGTGATGCCCAGTGACTGACAGAAAGTGTTTAACTTGCAGGTAAAATCTTGATTATGAATTTCAGAGGTAATAACAGTGATGTAACGTCTGAAAGCACACTGAAACCCACACGCTGTGGAAAAATAAAGACATTTCTTTAAAGTGGAGAGCTCCATTGAAGGAAGCATCGCAGACCTGCAATGAACTTAAGTCCCATCACACACACACACACACACGCACACACGCACGCACGCACGCACGCACGCACGCACGCACGCACGCACGCACGCACGCGCGCACACACACACACACACACACACACACACACACACACACACACACACACTTCCTCTGCCACCACAAGCTTCGTGTCTGGGTCCACCGCAGGAGGAGAGCTGGCCGCTGGGCAGACAGGGCAGCGGGGTGTGGTGAGGGGGCGGCGAATGCGTGCTGCTTGAATACTAATGTCCCACTTTAGAAGTCAACCTCTTCTCCATCCCCACGTCCCCTCTGCTCTGTCCCTGTCTCTCCTGCATCTTGTCTTTACTGTCATTTCCCTTCAGTCTCATTTCTCTGTTCTTTTTTCTCACCTCTCCCACCACTCTGAACAGTCCTTTTCTCCCTCTCTCGTCTTCCTCCACCTTGTCTTCTCTGTCTTCTCACTCCTGTCCTCTTCTTCTTTCCTCCCTGTGCCAAGCTTTTCATCACCCACGCTCCCTCTACATCCTCCCAACTCAATCCTTTCATTCTGTATCACTCATCAGACTCTGTCTTCTCCCCAAGATCACTCTCTTTGCCATTCACTTTTTAAACCCACGCACGCACGCACGCACGCACGCACGCACACACACACACACACACACACACACACACACACCTCCTTGACAGGGCCAGCTAATTACAGGCAAGTGTCCACTCCAGCCCTTCTTAAATACCGAACTGATTAATGAGATGGAGGTGTAGGGCCAGGAAGTCTCACCCTCGGCGGGTGGTGATGCAAACCCATCTCTCTGCAGCTCTCACACATGTACATACACACCTTTCTTTTCCTTTTTCACATTTGCAAAATGCAAATTATCAGCTTCATTACAGAAATACTGGTATCAGTTTTTTATGGCTCATGTGTCTCAGCCCTTCTTCTACTCCACCTGTCAGTAGCAGAGACAGCATGTTGACTTTTTTTTGTACAGTAACTCCTGCAGAGGAGAGGTAAGCGACGAGAGCCAGCCGGGGGCCCCTTGTGTAGGGGGGCCTCCTCTGAAGTGATGTTGGCTCATTTTCTCAGTGGCGGCTCAGGCACGACTCACCGTCGGCTCAAAATGGCCTCCGACACATCTCTGTGTCTGATTTGTGTGTGTTTGACCCTGAGGACTGGCGTGAATGCTGCCGGAGCAAGGAGATAGAGTGCAGCTGCTGCCACTGAATGCTGACGCACATGCAGAGCAGCAAATGCACACACACACACACACACACACACACACACACACACACACACACGCACACATGCACACACCTGCACAATCACAATCTAGACTGGGTCAGCCAGGTTCAAAGCATTTGTATTCATGGAGGGTTTTGCATTGGCTCCACCACCTACAGTGTTTCATCTAACTGTGGAACGTGGCTTTCTACTTTCACACTCAGAAGACCTTGGACTGTGTTGGAGTGTGTTCATGGCTGTATTTATGGCAGTATGGTGCTACCTGGGTGAATACACCTGGCTGAATGCATTTGTCCACTTAGATCATCCCTGTAAATACTTAAAGGTACAGTGTTTTGATGCTCAAATTGACCCTGGTGACACACAAGTTTTGAGCATACACATGCTCATGCTGTGCATGTGTCAACCCTGATCCAAATACACGGATACACGCATGTACATGCCAAGCCATTGAAATCTTCCATAGGTTGGCAGTGAAGTCATATAACAACTTCAGACCCACATCAAATATCAAATGAACTGCTATTCTACTTTACCCACAACACAAATAGATTTATAACACGTCAACATTTACCCACTTACACACTAATGGCAGAAGCTGCCATGCCAGGTGCCAACCTGCCCATCAGGAGTGATACAGCGCTGTCTGTCCAAAGGGCCCCAGAAGTGATAATTCTATGCTCCTCCATTCACACACACACTCTCAGCATGCTGCAGCCATCAGGAGCAATTTTAGGTTCAGTCTCTTGAAACAGCTTCAGTCAGCTGATAGGGCCACTAGCTGCACGGCTAACTAAGCTTACTTGCTAGCGATAGCAAAAAGCAAAAAGTGTAGTTTGCAGCAGTTAGCAGTTACTCTGGTGATATTCTGCCCCCGATTTGTTGGAGTGACCTTTGGCAGGTGGCCAGTTTTCATACATTGTACCTTTAAATAACTTGAGTTGACAAATCCCATTTCAACCTGTACAACTCCTCCCTCTGAATGGCCCTTGAACTTTTCACTTATCTGTTACATATTTGACTAAACTTTGCACATCCATTACTTTGCACATCCATTACTTTGCACATCCGTTTGTAATACTTTGCACATCCGTTTGTAATACTTTGCACATCCGTTTGTAATACTTTGCACATCCGTTTGTAATACTTTGCACATACTTTGCACACCCGTTTGTATATACTGTTTATTTTTTCTCAGTATATATATGTTGTTTTATATCTGTTCTATATTTTGTGGTATATTTTGTTTTATATATATATTCTCAGTATAAATATTTAGTTTTTATATTTGCTTTTCATAGATATAGTCCTCTCTCTTTTCTCTCTTTCTAATTTTATTCTCCATAATTTTAACTCCATTCTTGTAAGGAGCACTGCAACTAAAACAATCTCCCCTCGGGGATTAATAAAGGATTTCTGATTCTGATTCTGATTCGTCCCTATCATTGCTTTGTTTAGGTCCTAAATTACCTTCAAATGAACACTTATTGAGGCAAAATTTCTATTCCTGGTGCAGGTCTTACTTGTACTCTTTATTAAAAGTCTTACTTCAGAAGTAAGTGGAGTGCCAAAAGGGTCAGTACTTAGCCCCTTCTGGTTAGCCTGTACATGCTGCTGTTAAACCAGATTTTTCAAAGCAGGAAGATTAATTGCCAGACTTAAATATACTTTTCTCTTTGATGGGAAGATTATGGTGCCATTGACATACTTCATTTATCAAAATGATGACTGGATGTGCCAAAACATTGTCTTGCTAAATAAGGACAAAACTGAGGCGATTGTGTTTGCTCCCATAATTCGCTCATGTCTAAACGAAGCTTACATATTAATTTATCTCAAGCAGGTTAGACCAGTGGGTTTGCAAAGGGGGTCCCCGGCCAGGAGCTAATGCTGTTTGGGGGGCCATGGCATGGAAAAGTTTGGGAACCCCTGGGTTAGACTGTTGTAATACTCTTTTTTTCAGGTCTACTGAAGGAAACGCATTCGCAACTACAACTTGTCCAAAATAAAGCTGCCAACAAAACAAAAAAAAGAAATTAGTCCCATTCTAAAGTTTCTGCATTTGGTTACCAATAAGTCAGAAAATCCATTTTAAAATCCTGTTAAGGGCTGCACGGTGGCGCAGCAGGTAGTGCGCGTGCCTCACAGCAAGAAGGTTGCCGGTTCGATCCCCGGGTCAGGCGGGGCCTTTCTGTGTGAAGTTTGCATGTTCTTCCCGTGCATGCGTGGGTTCTCTCCAGGTACTCCGGCTTCCTCCCACAGACCAAAAACATGCTCATTAGGTTAATTGATGACTCTAAATTGTCCATAGGTGTGAGTGTGAGTGTGAATGTTTGTTTGTCCTTTCATGTGGCCCTGCAATCGGCTGGCGACCGGTTCAGGGTGTACCCCGCCTCTCGCCCATTGTAGCTGGGATAGGCTCCAGCCCCCCGCAACCCCGAAAGGGATAGGCGGTATAGATAATGGATGGATGGAAATCCTGTTAACTCACTCACTGGACTCAGAGCAAATTATGTCTCTGACATGTTTTTTCCGTATGAACCCACTAAAACACAAAGCTCTTCTGATTCTGGTCCTCCCTTTGTTTCTCAGGTCAAGGCAAGACACAGAAGCTGCCTTTTGTCACTGTGTTACACATACTTCCAACTTTAATCTGACAACGTACAACCAACCTTTTCTCTGCTGCCTGTCATTTCACTTTTGTCCATGATTTGGTTTTTCAATTTCCAGTACTACTTATTGATCATCTTATCTTAATGTTTTGAATTGTTTGTTTTTTTAATCCTGTTGTACTTGTAAGGCAGGTTTATACAGATTCTATAGTTCCAGTTGCCTTCGTCTCCCTCTGTTACCTCTCCGTTCATTCCTCCTCCATCCATCCATTGCTCATTTGTTACTTTGTTCCCTCCTGAGCAGCTTGATGTTAATTTCTAAAGATTTCTCCATCACGAATGGAAAAGTGATGGTGTCACCATGTAAACGCTGACACGACTGCGTGATTGTCATTGTGTTAGGGTCTGACACGCACACAGAAGCACAAGACCAAGAGTGAGTGCACACTAAGGAGTCTTTGTTATAAGTGAGTTGAAACAAAGATGAGCTCTTAATAAAGCAGGCTTCTTTGCCTCCTGCAGACAAGCACTTCTTTTCACATAACAGCCGAGAGCCACTGTTTGTAGCATTAATGTGCTGAGGTGACACACACCTAGACTGGAAAATGTCTCATATTCTGGCTTCAACTCTTGCGTTTAAAAGCTTGACAAGTTCTCCCTAATTGGTGAGATGATTAGACTTTCTTACTTTGCTGTTCATTGTGATGTGTGCTGGGAAACATTCAGGTCAGGAAAAGCATGTTTTTTGTAATTGGAATGAACCGGCCCTTTAACACGATGTTGACCCTTTTTTTTGCATCGTGTGTCTAAGTTCACTTTTTAAGATGATTGGTAATTTATGGGGCGCATGTATTATTTTGCTGAAAAGCAGAATTGCTGAGCCATAATGTCAACAGCATGTTAAGTCACCAAGAACCCCTGAAGACAGTTTGCTTTTGGAGAGTATTGCTTTTTTTCTCTTTTCTGTGTGTGTGTGTGTGTGTGGGTGTTTTAGTGACTTGTGGTTTGCATATAAAATGCATAAATACATAAAAAAAACAACAAGAAGCATGAGATTTTGACGTGAAAAAGACAAATATTGGAGCCAAAGTGATTGATTGATTGATCTGAGTTGGAGCAGAGGATGTACGAGAGTCTCCTGATTTCACTGGTGATGAAGTTGGGGGATTAGAGAGGAAAACAGATCAGCATGAGGGGGGCTTTGGATGAGATATTTGACATTTCATAACTCCGTAATGAGTCACTTGAATTCCATATGAAGACGTGACGTCGGTCCACAGTGCAGTGTCAGTCAGCACGCTTCAAACTTTGAATCAGAGTATGCAAAACCTACTCAGCATCCTCGCTTGGCCTCGTGTTCAGTGTGGAAATCCAACTTGGCTCAGGCAAGGAAGAAATTTGTCCAGAGAGCTCTTTCTCTTGTTCCCTTGAGAATAAGAAACTGAAAATCCATAAAAACCTCACAACTTTGAGATTGTTGGAAACACTCAGTATCAAATGGTACGACATTTTCTGCCCTTTTCTTACTTGCTATGAACACAAGAAGCAGTCTAATGCAAAATGCAGTTTAACAAAATCGCCTTGACTCTGAACTGCATCTCAGTGGATTACACTTTTCTGTTTGTTTTGTCCTCTTTTTTTGTTCACTTTGCTTGCTGATGAAGATGCGAGACGTGCTTTAAAACAGATGAGAAAATGCAACATTTACACCCATAAAAATGTGGCCATGTATGTGTATCCCAGGTAATACCAGCCAACAGAAGGTGCTGATAACTGACTATGAGATGAAGTAGAAATGAACGTGGTTGGCTGTGTTTATGGGTCGGCTGTTAGCATCTTCGAGGTGAGGCTCATCAGTGGCAGGTGAAAAGAAGCGGCTGAGGAGACGTTGTATGTCATGGAGATACCACATGACTGTCTACACCCTTCATACACCGTCTACACCAGCGGTCCATAAGGAATTTCAATTTGGGAAAGTAAAACAAAAAAAAAAAGAGGGAGAAAAATAACATTTAAAACAAAATGCCTGTAAACTTCAAAACGAAATGAGCCAGCCAGCAACGGAAGAAGTGTGTCTGAGGCATGAAAATCCAAAGCAGTGGATGAGGAGAGAATAAAGCATCAGTGGTTATGTAGAGGACGTAGCAGGTTGACCTGGCACAGCATGGCACAGCATGGCACAGCATGGCAGGCTCCAATGAGGCTTCACTCACCCAGGGCTCCTTCCTGCCTGAGCTCAACACAATCAGGCCTCAACGGCAAAACCGACTGCAAGTTACCATGACAACCCGGAGGCACTGCCTGCATGGGACAAAGGCTGGCAGGTCCCGTGTGTGTGTGTGTGTGTGTGTGTGTGTGTGTGTGTGTGATTGAAAAAGAGAGAGAGAGTGAGTGATGTGTGGCAGAGCAGGCACGGCCCTCCTGGGGCCCTCATTCGTTTGTCTCTCGCTGGGACCACAGGAGCCCTGATGCAGCAGAGATGGAGGAGGAGGAGGTGGTGGTGGTAGTGGTGGTGGTTGGGGTGAGGAGAGGGGGTGGACGGGTAGGGGGCAAGTGAAAGAAAGGCAACTAATGTGAAAAGAGAGGATGGGAAAAAAGATGCAGGAAAAGGTGAAGAGTGAAGGAAAGAATAAGAAATGGAAAAAATGGCCAAATGAATAGACTGAAATTTGGAGGACGAGAGATTATTCTGTGCCCATTTGCTCATTCACTCATCCATCAGTCATGTGGAATACCTCATACAGCAAAGCCTGGATCTTGACACAGCATGCTATAAAAATTTGACTTCGCTGTTACATTTTGGCAAATTAATTACACCAATTAGTAGGGTACTCAAAATTCAAAGTTTTAATAACCTGTCTAGCACACTGTAAGTTCAAATGACTTGAAACAGCTCCTACTTGGCTCCACGGAAAATAATGAAACAGTGAGTGTAACTAGGCACTGTCTGATCGCAATGTTTTACAGCACCAAATCATCGAAAATGAGGAATTTGCTTTTTTTTTTCTTAAAACATCTTGTCTTGTCTCGAGCATCCTGTTTCCTCCCGGCACCATCTATACAGATCATCGCTTGATTTGTGAATGATTCATGATTTTCTTTTTTTTTCTTTTTTATTTCTCCCCCGTATTCAGGAGTAGATCATGCAAACAAAGACCTGAAGAAAAACTTTGTAAGTAAACTCAAAATGTGATTTTGCCATTTAAAGCTGTGCTGTAAGATGTTCTCATTGTTGTTGTCTCACATACAGTAGATCTCAGGGATGGGTCTGCAACGGCATTTCTCATTAAGTTCTCTTTTTGTGAGGCTATATTTTTCCATCAACGCTTTGTGGTTACACCAACATAATTGGAGTTTATTAGGCTGAAATCTGTTTCGTGATTTTCTCTTAAACTTCCCGATTTCTCTGACACAGTAAGATATTTGTATCGTGATAAAGTAGTTTTGTTCTCAGGCTGCTGTTACGGGCTAGCCATAAAGCATGTGTGGAGTGGCAGCGTTGTTTGCTCCTGCCTTGTCATATATAATCCTATAGGCAGTTTGAAGCACACAGGCTAACTTGTACTTTGTCAGAGCAGATTGTCTGGCATGGATAAACCTGGCTGGAGAGAGAGAGAGATACATAATTGCTCTTGTACCATTTGCTGCCAAGACATCCTCCTCCCGTTATGCCTATATACACAGGCAAACAAGTCATTCAAACATGTTCACTTTTATGAGGCACGCATAAACCAAGCAGAGGCACGCACACACACAGTCTCAGGCATCTCCTCTGTGACAGTGACTGCCGTCAGTCAGAAGAAATATGTTGACAGACTAATTCGAGTGGCACTATCAAGAGTTTTTCACGGGATTCCTTCATTTCCTGTCATGTCGCTCTGATGTTTTGTGTGGAGGGTTACATGACGCTGCGCTGTGCTCCATTTGTTTTGTCTGGATTACAGGAAGCCCTCGCGAGTTTTGACCTGCGTGCTTCACACGGCCTGTCTCATGATCCCATGCCTGTCAGAGATGAGGAGAATAGGTAATGACTGTCAGTGGACTGATCAGTTTAATTAACCCTTTAAAGCTGAAAAACATCAATTGATTAAACAGTGTATTTATGTACTCTCTATGATGAAGATACAAGCGCTAAGGCCTTCTCATCACAGTCATAACAGAACTGGGTGCTGCATTTCATCAGCTAGCTGCATTTTGTATGGTTTCAGGTTTAAGACATTTTTGCCAAATACATTTGTTCTTTTTCATTCTTGCCTTTTGTAACGTATATTTTATACAGTAGATGATGAATCTAGAATAAGAAGCCTGTTTCTGTCTACCTCTGCGTGAAACCAAATAAATTCTTAATGATTTCCAGTGATAAATCTGCCACTATTATCACTGTAAACTAACTCTTGTGCCATGTGAGAGCAGAAAGCTTAACAGGCTTAGCACTAGTAGGCAAAATAGGGGGATTATCTTAGCGAACAGTCAATTAGTTATCCCACTGAAGGATATTGAATTCACAATGCAATTTCACAAAATGATGCCATGGTAAATATGTTAGATTTGGAAAATGTAGTAAATACAAGCTAAGACAATGTTTCAGTGCGGCGTATGGAGAGGAAATCAGCTGCAGAATGCTTTCCTTTGCTTTGAGCTGCAGTTTCCAGCATCCTGTCTGTACCGATCTTCAAATCAGGATGTACTGTATGTAATTGTCTGTCCAGGCTTGGGGTATGCTCAGGTCAACACACAAAAATCTCTGCATATTCAGTCTCTAACATCTTATTTCCCCCTCTGTTTCAGTCACGGTACCCGATGTGCAGGAGAAGTTGCCATGGAGGCCAACAACTCCTACTGTGGTGTGGGCATCGCCTTCAATGCCAGGATCGGAGGTGAGGAAAACAACACAGCCTTATCGAGACGGTGGGAGGCAGTGCATTGTGGGTGTACTGCAGTGGCCAAGACTATGACATGACATTTTCCAAAACGCTTGTAGTGGGCCACAATTCCTGTCTTCTGAAGCAGACTCTATTGTGTGATAATGCAAAAAAACAAAAGAAAAAAAAAATGAAAAAAATCACTTATTCCCATTTGGAGTGTGCTTTGAACAACTAAAATCTGAACAGTAAGAGTCTCATACAGTATGAGCATCATCTTCAACAATAACAAGATATTTTTGAGGGACAGTGTGGCTTTCTGCATTGATGCAAAAGGCTTAAATAAAGAGGCACATGACAGATTATTTCTCGTGTTTCAATTGCTGTAGGAAATAAAATGAGGTTTGTGACAGGATGCTTTGAAACCAGCCTTATGTGGCTTTACCTCAGAAAACAATTGAACAAAAAAGCACTGAATTCAGCAGTTTGTTTCATGTTGAATCATTTTTAATAGGAAGAGCTCTGTATTTATGACTTGATGTGACATTGCAAATGATGATAAATCAAAGGGGTCGTGCCATATTTGATTTGGATGGAAATTGGAGTTGTGTGGCTTGTTGGTTGTAAGCGTAAGCACCCTAAAATTTGGCAGAAAATGATGAAAAATGTTTGCTGTTTTATTTTGTCTGTAGTCCTGGTAGTCTCCCAGTCTGCTTGAGCCTTACTCAGTGTCAGTGTTAGTTTTGTCTTTGGTACAGCTTCAGACCTAGAGGTTTCATGGAAGATGTGAATCGTGTCTGTGTGAAGGTCTTTAAGATGGACTTGAAAAAGACTGAGAGAGTATGCAGATACTGTGCATTTGTATCTGTGTGTTTGTGTTGTTTGGTTTTGGGTTCACGTGAATGTAACAGACTACATGGTGACTGGATGCTATTGAGCCTTGCTGACCCTAATTAACTGCTCTTGTTTTTGGTGAGAGCTTCCATATTGGCTTTTTAGTGTTGGCTGTAACGTAGGCAAGGGTGAATGAACCGAATACACAACATAGCCTGTTTCCTGTTGTGTAACAAAGACTTTTATAGGACGCACTGACAGTGCTATAAAGCAAGAGTTCATGAGGCGTACATGGTGCTTCTGTAAGAGCATTTCCCACAGCCCTCAGCGCTGAACGCCTCAGAACCAATTTCATACAGTGGTGTCACCAGCATGAAACATGGAGTATGAAAACAATCCCTCAGCTGAACTCTGACATTTGAACTCTGCTCTGTGAGCTTTAACCCTTGACCCCGCCTCATTTGTCAGACGCTGATGAGAGCCTCGTGCAGAATTGACAAAAAGAGAAAAAACAGTTTGTGAGGCAAGACCAGGAATGTGTTTCCATTGTTAGCCTTAATTTCACCTGGCTGAGTCTATTTTATCCCGACGCATAAACAGAGTCTGGCACACAGGAGATGAAGGGGCAAGACCCAAATGAAAGATGCATGTTGAACTACTGGGTGCTGTTGAGACCTGTGCTCACTGTCTGACTGGCTGAGCTTTAGCCCTCTGTGTGCTTCTGTTTGGCAGGTTTACTGGAAATTCTCTGTGAATTGATGCAGCCTTGTTAGAGCGGGTGTTGTTTTGAAAGTGCGCACCGTGACGAATCAACAGGTGAAAGACATTCTGATAGATTTCAAGCAGTTTATATAAGATTTTTAAGACAATTAGCAGAAGAGGTGAACTTTTTTTTCCAATTTTTTTCAATATAATCACCAGAAAAACTTGTGTGTAAATGTCCTTCAGTGGAAACTCACGAGATTTCATCTGAAAAGCTTCCTTTTTTTTTTCCCTTCAGAAAAAGGACACTTGAACTTGACATTTCACAGACATGGATATTTTTAAAGTGTAAAGCCTAAGAATATCTGTTAGGGAGTGCAGCAATTTACGAGAGGTGCAGAATTGAATATTTTTATTCAAGTCTACTTGGACCCAATGAGGCGGTTATGAAAATGTATTCAAGAAAGCAAAAGTAGGGTTTTGATACTATTGGGATCTGTGTGTGCACTGTCTACTGGAAGCAGCTAATTAGCCAGGTTAAACAGTCAGTGTTTTTATATTGTTAATGGATCATATGACTACTTTTACAGAGCTGCTTGTAGTAACAAGCCCGCAGAGGATTATCACCCGACTTTGAAGTTTAAAATGTCTTTTAGCTCATTGTTTTGGCTTTCCAGCCCTAAGTTTTACTGCTTTGCCTTACTCTCACTGCTAACATGATTTTTGGCCACAGCTCTAAACGCTGACCAAACAGTTGACACACAAAGTTAATAGCTGGCTAGTGAACACTGTGGAGCGTTTAGCAACTAAACAACTGAATATTTACCTCAGGAGGTTTGAGAGTGCAGAGGAACAAAATTGGATTTCTACAGTGCGACAACATATGAAATAATAACAGATACAAAATAAAAATAATAGAACTAGTGACTATCTGAACAAATGTGAAATATGGTCACCCTGCTTCTGTTCCTGAGTGATGGTGTTGAATAATGGCCAGAGAAGTGTTTCTGCAGAACATCATGATATCACACTTTTGACCTTGGATATGCATTTATCCTACGAGATATTAGTGTGAAATTTTGTCACGTTAGCATATGAATTCTTGAGTAATGGTCAAAAATGCATTTTGTGAGATCACTTTGATCACCAAATTCTAATCCAAGTGGACATTTGTGCCAAATTGAATAAAATCCCTCATGATGTTCCTGAGATATCGTGTAACCTGAAAACATACTGCCTCCGGCCACTGCTGTGGAAGTTGTATGAAGTTGTGTAAAGTGAACGTGCCGTCACAGAAGCACCAAGAGCACGTGGGTTTGCTTCCTGCTAAAAGCTGCTGCAGCCTGAACCTCTGCCTCTTTCTCAAACAACTCTTCATTACTGACAAAATTTTACATAACGTGAAGCAACCATACTTCCACCCGTGTATTACATGCCCGCAGCATATTGGGATGTTATTTTGGCTGCCGTTCTAAACTTTGGTAGCATGCTAAGTTACAGTGACCGGCTCCCTGGAGGTGAACAGAAGAAAAATCTTTGCTCAGCTTTTTCATTCACTGATGTCAAAATACAGCACTGCATGGCAGCCTAGACCGCAGTATTGCAAGTATTACAAGCATTGCAAGCAGTATTGCCACTGTAATGTGTCAGAGGGTGATATGAAAATAAAGTGATCATTTGTAATATTCCTTTAACCTAAAGTCGCTCAATGAGATGTTTGAGCCCCTCAAGCAAGAAAGTATTATTTATCACGTTGTATTGTAAATTTGTCACTGGGATTTTTAAACTATGTGTTATTTTTATCATAATGTTATTGCAATCATCAGGGGTGTCGCATTTTTGTCCATTTCAGAATTTGTGTTGTGCACTGAACATTAAGTTTGTGGACTGTCTTCATCATACACTCAAACACTAATTTGTACTGCACTGGTAAATGATTGAGCACAGCCAGAACCCAGCACTTCTTATATGTCTATAAAGGTGGAAATGAGATGTTTTTGAATCGCCGTTGGCGACCAGGAAAAAGGAAAGAAATTATGTTCCAGACAGCTTGAAGAGCTTTCTTTTTAGCCAACATTTTATAAGCTAATTAGTTAATACTGCTGAGAAGGAACTAAATAAAAAACTAAAGATAATAATAATTGTGCAATTTTATTGTACAGCTGATGATGTAGCTGAGTTACTGCCATCACATTCATGCACATTCTCACTAAAATGACTTAGTTTAGGTTAACCTGTGACATTATTTTAACAACCAGGATGCGAGCAAATGCAGAGAAATAAGAATGAAGCAAGAAGAATTTATACAGCAGCAGAAAACAGCAAAGAAGAAGAATGACGGCGCCAGGAGCAGATTCTAGCACAGGCTAGCTGCTGTGTGTGTGTTTACAGTGTGTTTGTAAGGCATTTGTAATCTAAGTATTGTGTTTTAGCTCAGTTTTAGCTCTGCATCATCTTTCTGTAGATGGAAATCATATTAACTTTTATCACATGAAAAACAGAATCGTTGTGTCTGCTTTCCAGCAGCACCAGGATACAAAATGCTATTTTTCTGGCAAGTGTCATTTTTTTGTTTCGCTTTTCCACAAGCCTTCCTCCGAACTCTCCATGACCTTTTCAATCCGTCCAGGTATCCGCTTGTTGGACGGCTCTGTCACTGATGCCATGGAGGCCACAGCTCTGACCTTCAACATCCACTTCATCGACATCTTCGTCTGCAGTTGGGGCCCGCGGGACGACGGGGCCGAGATGGACGGGCCGAAGAGCCTGACAAAGCAAGCCCTTCGGCTAGGAACTCACAAGGCACGGCTTTCATCTCCAAGTTCACACAGATATCTGTCAGATGGAAAGCAGACATCCACACTGTCAGTGAAGCTGAGATTGGAAGGACAAAATGTCGAGTGTTGGATTACATCGATGGATTTAAATATACACTTATTTATTTTCAAAGTGACTGTCCATGCCAAGTGTTTCAGGTTAGAGGGGGATTTAGAAATACTGAGAATTGGTCCACATAAAACTTAAGCTTCAGTTATTGAAATGGAGGCACTTTACAGTCTCAAAATATAGCTGAAATCACACAAAGCAGCTGCAAACCGCTCAGGGTGTTGTCCATGTTTAACCATATTCCAAATCTGACCCGTAGTGCTTCTCCACTTTCTGCTTTAGTTCACTTTAGTTTCAGTTTAGACTGTTTTAATGTGTGCTTGTGAATGAAACATTTGCACATTTTTCCATACCAAGTGTGTTCTGTTTGAGCACCATTAGTTTGGTGCTCAAACTAACAGATTTCAGCATATCAAAACAAGTCAATTAAAAATGACCAAAATGTTTCATTATCACTCAGGACAACGATGTCTAATCCCAAAAGTTTTCATCATTTCATAAATTAGCATCATTAACAAAAACGTACCCAATATGAGCGCCTTTTGTAACATTCTCGTCTGCTCTGTGTTGTGACCTGTAAATATACACGGTGTGATCCATTTCCTTATATGTGAGATTTAAAATGCTCTGCTGACCGCTAGATGGAAACATTCTTTATGAAATCCACTTTTCACTTGTTCTCTCTTTGACTCCCTCTGTTTGTGTTGTCAGGGCCGAGGTGGAAAGGGCAGCATCTATGTGTGGGCGGCAGGTAATGGTGGAATGCAGCGTGACCACTGCGGCGCGGACGGCTATGTTAATTCCATCTACAACATTGCCATCGGTGCCGTCTCTCAAACAGGGAAGCCCGCCTCCTTTGGTGAGCCCTGCCCCGGTGTGATGGCCGTCACTCTGACAGGGGCCGGCGTGGGAGGCTCGCTACCTCTGGTTACTGTGCGTGTACCACCTAACACATCTAACAACAGTGTTCATCATTAATGAGGTCGTATATGTGTGCGTCCGCGTGTGCGTGCATGGCAGCAGCCCTGCTCTCTGGCTCCTGTAAGCTGTGAGAAGCCTGTTAAAGAGCAGCCACTGGTGTGATATTTATAGAGACCTGCCAAATGACCTAGGTGACTGCTGGGCGCACACACACGCATGCAGACACACAGAAGCAAACGAGTGTTAATTGGAGGTAAAGCCTGGCTGTAGTGGCTGAGAGGGGGAGAGGAAGAAGCCGAGGTGTTGATGGTGGAGGTAGCAGTGAAAAGCCGGGAAGAGACGCAGTGCCGACTGCAGGGCTGCAGAAACAGAGCTGCCAATTTGATCAGTGTGATATCACCTGTGTCTGCTGGGATGCCTGCCCTTTTCCACCTCACGTTAGGAGGTGGTCAGACTAGACACAAGTTGGTTTTAATTATCATCACTGTAAAATTGTGTTGACATGTTGTAATGAGAGAAAAGGCTGCTGCTGATACAGTAGCTGCTGCAGTGGAGGAACTCTGCTGGCCTGATTTGCTGCTAAGCTGCATTCTTTTCCAGAAATCCATTTCAGAGGAGTCACCCCCGCGCGCCCATCTTTTTACTCTTTGTACTGATGTGACATGTACATCACTGTATCTTGTAACGTTTTCGTCTTTTTATCTGTCCAGGTCACGGTGACCAGCATTGCTGACGGCTGTGTCACACACTTTCCAGGAACATCCAGCGCTGCTCCAATTGCTGCAGGAATTCTGGCTCTTGTCTTGGAAGTAAAGTGAGTGTCTATCTGCCCGGTCACACTGCACACCACTGCTACAACAATAAATGTGGTACCTCGTTGATCCACGTGGGGACTCAGTGTGTTGCTCAAGGACACGTCAGCGATGTGTCAGTCCCCAGCCGTGTGGTGTTTGCTTTGATTTCTTGTTATAGCTGTGATGATTGATTAGCTCCATTTTCTGCCAAATGGTCTTGTCAGTGTCATTTTGTCTCATATTTAAGACCGCATTTCCCATGTTCCCCCAGTGCTTTCTGTTAGAGAAGAGTTTTTGCTATATTCACCCCTGTCCCTCCTTAACACATTGTTTTTGTCTTCACTGAAGAAGACAGCTTTGTTAGAAGTAATTTTCCCATTAGCGCTTTTCTGTCTTCAATATGCGCTGCTCTGAAATGTTCAGCTCTGTTTCTTGGGAAGCACAGTACCCTCTTTCTGTTCTGTGCACGAAAGCAGTCTCCCCTTCTGCTGCAAAGCAATGCAAATCTACAAGCTACTAAAAGTGTTCAGTTCAACAGAGACTAGGGCTTCAACGTATGATTATCAAGCACACTAGCGGCATGGCTCGGTAATACCATTGTTGATTGGCCGGTCAGCCCAGCACTTGATTTTGATGATCCCAACAACAAGTCTCAAGGTCATGCAGGTGTTAAGTGCTAATTTGCTAATTAGCTAAATACTAAACTAACATGGTGATCATGGTAGAAATACCTGATGAACATCAGTGTGTTGACATTGTCATTGTGAGCATGCTGACTTTAGCATTTGCCGTTGTGTACTGAGAAACAGTGCTGAATAGCACAGCGCCCCCCTCCTGTGGTGTGCTGTGAAGCAGTGGACCTCTCTGCTGTACGGTAAGTCAATTCGCAGATTGATTCTTCTTCAGTTGATCTGTTCATTATTTCTGTGATGATCAATTATTTGTTTTGTGTGTAAAATGTCAGAAAATAATGAAAAATGCCCATAACAGTTTCTCTGTGCCCAGAGTGACGTCTTCAAATAGATTGTTTGTGTGACAGTCCACAGCTTGAAAAGAGAGCCAGTGTTTTGTAATATTGCCTTAGACACGCTTTAAACTATTACTCTATTATCAAATTATTGAAGATTGATTTACTGTCACTTGACTTGTCGAGTAATTGGTGAATCTTTCCAACCGTAAAAGACTTCGGAAAGAATTTTTGCATTAGAATTCTGCACCTTGCACCTTTGAGCTATACCTCGTCTCTCCTGCCCATTTCCCCTTCTCTCTGTTTTTTTAGTCCTCCTTTGATGTAGATCATCTATTGCTCCTCTGACTGAATCTACAAATATATCTCCTCGCTTGTTTTTCTTCTCTCCCTCCTTTGTCTCGTCTGCCACTTCCTACCATTTCCCAAGCCCCCTCTTTCTTCATCGCTCCCTCGCCAGCTGTCGGTGTGGCCTCGGGCCTGGTGTTTTGTGGTGGTATCAGCGGCGTCTACGCCTCCTTCATGTTATGGATGGTACTAGAGGCCGGCTTTACTGCTCCAGCTGTCATGCCACGGCGTCTCAGTCTCAGTTGCTTGGCTGTAAAATGGAGCGCGGGTCCCCTGGGCGAGGCGACTCCCAGGACATTACTGTTAAAGGCTTTGTCGTGACCCGCTGCTACTGACTAAACTATATATCACCTCTCTCGCTCAGATCAGCAGCATTCAGCTCACGTCTTTATGGAGCCGGCTTCTCTCTCTCTGTCTGTGTATCTTTCTGTTTCTCTCTTTCTGTGTTTCTCACACTTGCTCATTCTGTGTCTCACTCTTTCTCCCCACATTTCACACAGTCACACTCACTCATATATTCTGCCATTCTCTCTCTCACACATGCAAACCTCAAGTTTTTTTTTCCCCTCTGATCCCCATTCATCAGAGACAACCTGCCTCATATATAGCACCCACAAGCACCTAAACATTTGTATATAGAGAGACGTATCTTTAGATTTGCATGCCACTGAAATGTTTCCATTATTGTACTTTTGCCAGTGTCAAATTCTCTGGAACAACATAAAGACCATCTCAAATCAAATCAAATCAGGTTAAAGCAATCGTTCCCAGCCCCCCGACATCCCAAGGGGTCCCGAGATTAACTGAAGGGACCAGCAGATAATTAAAGGGATAAGAACAACTTGTCAGGCCTCAAAAAACCTTCAGATCAAAAGTCGAAAAGTGAAAATGAGCCATTGCTAGCCGTGCTCGTTACTGATAACTATGTCACACTAAGGACATTATTGCTTCACTCACAAGTCACAAGTTAAATATGTGTGGAACTGAAGGATTATATAGACAGCCCCTGTTCTGGTCAACAATTCTGTGACTGTGAATAGCTTCAAATGGCTTCAAAATTGTTTCAAAATAACAAAAAAGGAAAAGCAGCCAAAGCAACAGTTTGGACATCCTGCATGGTCAGTACTTATTAACACCCCCTTTGACAAGTATCACAGCTTGTTAACGTGTTTTGGAGCCAGCTACAAGGATTTCCGCCCCTTGTTTTGCTAAAGGATTCTGGTTCTGTGAGATTAATGAAATTTGGGTCAGGGACCTGTGAGGGCCATGGCAAAACCACCAGTCCATTCTGGATCTTGAGGTGCTCATTATCCTGTTGTAGAAGCCATCCTCTTTTCATTTTTTTAGATGCTGAATGCTTGCTTTTAAAATTTACTGCTATTTAATTGAATCAATTCTTTCCTCTACCAATGACATGTTCCCTGTGTCACTGCCTGCAGTACAAACCCAAACCATGATGGATCCACCCCTGTGCCTGACAGTTGGAGAGGTTCTTCTCAGTGCTTTTTCCATATCTTTGCTCATCGCAGCCAAAAGTTCTATGTCAGCTCGGTCAGTCCACAGTTCCTTTGCAAACTTCTGACACTGAATTTTGTGTCGAGGATGCAGGAAAGGTTTTGCTGCTGATGACTCTTCCATGAAGGTCATATTTTGCAAGTGATGCTGCACATTAGAACAGTGTACTGCCCCTTCAGAGTCTGCTAAATCTTCATGAAGGTCTTTTGCAGTCAAACACAGTTTTTGATTCGCCTCTCCAGCAATCCAATGAGCAGTTCTCTCTGAAAGTTTTATTGGTCTTGCAGACCTCAGCTTGACCTCCACCGTAACTGCCAAACAGCTGTCTGAAAATGCTTTGCTATCTTCTTGTAGCCTTCTCCTGCTTTGTGGGCATCAATTATTTTGATTTTCAGAGTGTTAGGCAGCTGCTAAGAGGAGCCACTGGATTTTGAGACAAGATTGGAGGATTCACAGCATTTATAAAACTCTTATATTCGTGTCACTTGGTCTTTCCTAACAATGATTGTGATCAAGCCACGGCATTATCAAGCTAATTACAGTCAGAGATTTTGGTAAAAGTTATCTGAGAGCTCAGATGTTTTGGGGTGACCAAAGCTTTGCATGCTACTGTACAGTGACGGTCCCCCACTTTGATCCAGACTAAATATCTCAACAACTGTTGAATGGATTACCATGAAATTTGGGACAGATGTCAGTGGTGCCCAGAGGAGGAATCCTAATGACTTTGGTGATCCCCTCACTTTTCCTGTAGCAGCACCAACAGCTTTCTTCATTTACCCAGGGAAAAATCTCAAACATCTATCAGACAAATTGGTACAAAGTTTGGCATTTGGCATTCGTAGTCACCGGGCGCTGACTCCTAATTACTTCGGCGATCCTCTGATTCTGCCTTTGTTAATAGCATTTGGTCAAACTTTTAATTTGACAAATATTTTGATTTATGACCAAAGGCATTCACTCAGCTGTACTTTGTGTTTAGTCTTTATTAGCAAATGTTAGCATGCTAACATGCTCAGCTAAAATGGAGAAGATGTCAAACATTGTACCTGCTGAACATCAGCATGATAACATTACCATTATGAGCCTGTTTGCTTTCTGACATTAGCTTCTTCAACTTTGGACCTGTAGACTTAATAATAAAAGTCTACTACTTGTCTAATTAATTAGTCTGCTTAATCCAGTTCACACCCAGACTACTGACACACATGCCGCTTTAGTGTGTTCTGTAGACTGTGTCTTCTGTGTTTGCACATACCTGCAGTTCTATTGATATGTATATAATCTGTTTATGTTAACAGACAGATTTAATCCCTCTGTCAATCACTCTATTATCTCCACCTCCAGTTTCTCTTCATGCAGCTACACTCTCCAGAATTGGAGCCTTTCTGTGTCCAATGAGAAATGCTCAAAGTTTTCTTGCAATCTTTTTCTTCATCTTTTGTTAATTTGTCAAAGAAGCGAGCAGATTGGAAAAATGCAAACACTGTGACTAGGGCTCCACAGCATATTATCACACTGTGATAAGATGCTAAATGTTTATGAAATTGCACAGACGTGGAAATGAATCATCTTTGTCATTTCTGATACAGTATGATGTGAAGGTTTTCTGCTGGGAGAAGCCACTATTGCAACATGCATTGCTGATATAAATGGCAGAGAGCGTAAATGAGGATATACTCTGTTGCTGTATGCATTATCACAAGACCTTTAAGTGTTTTGCTGCCCCAACAGTGTCGGGATGTCACTGTCTATCTGTCTCTCTGACACTATGTTGGCCTGTCTGTCTGCATCTGTCTCCATCTATCCATCTTGACGCCTGTCCAACAAACCATCAGGGTAAATCAATTCTTCGCTCATCCTGTTTGTCAGTCTTTCCCTCTCAGTTTGTTTGTTCGTTTTATCATCGCGTCACCCTCTCTGTCACTTTATCTCTGTTTCTCTCAACCATTCAATCATCCGGTCCGTCCATTTGTTCAGATGGAGCTGAACATTTTGTTTTACTGTGATTCCACCTCATGTTTTGGGGTTGCACACCTGCAGAAGTCCATTTACTCTCCATCCCTTCCAGATGGATTGTCTCCTCCTTAGCCCCAGCAGCCCTGCACTGTGATCAGGTGAACTATTTTGAGCAAGTCCTTTCATTCAATCACACAGCAGCAATAAAAATATATAAAGAATCTTTTAACCTCCTTTAACCTGTTGGTCCATTTTGTAGTTCAGTGACAGGAGAGGTCAAAGTCATCCACTCTGACTGTAGTGCTCCATGCTTACTCCATGTAGAGTGATAATGGGCCAGTTGCACTAACCAAAGTGAAGGGATTCATCTTTGTTAATGCAGGTTAATGGATTTTTTTGTATGACAGTTCTGAAAATAAAGAAAATACTGTAAGCGTGATTAACTTTATACAGCAGTGGCTTATATTTGGATCAAATAAAGATGAGGGTAAACTAAGGTAATTAGTGTAACTCTTATTTTTATTTTTATGTATGAAATTATCGACAGTATATGATCATTTCATCTTGGGACTACAAACAGCATAAAAGTCATGTATTGTACCTCAAGTCTGTACACCTCATCTGTACACCCAAACTATAATTTTCCATCGTAGTGAATTCGCTTCCTTTCTCCCACTTTCTCTGTCTGCCTGTGTCCATTGAATGAATAGGAGAAATAATGCATATAATGTTCTCTGTGGGGAGTTAAGGAGTAATCAGCCAGTGATCTCAGTGGGGAGACTACATGGAAAAGTGAATCCACTCGCTCTAATTGGTCTTAACTCAAACACACACACTCGTCCTCAGTGAGAGCACCTTGTGCGCTAATGGCTTTCATTTGGAATGCATTGAAGGTCACTGGCTTGTACGACCTCTCACGCAAAACATACAGAGATGGCTGTCTTGTCTATGTGATGATACTGATATACTCGTATCAACATTCCTGTGGAACTCTCTTTGGTGTTTTTAAGCATGCCTTTCTACATTAGACAACATGACCCCTGTGTAATGTACACACACTTGCACATACAAAAATACACACACATAAATACAGAGATACAGTGTGTGTATGTGTGTACATGTGAACTCATTAACCACAGAAATCAGGGCTACGCCAGTGGAGTGTATTTAAAGGAGATTGCAGGCATGCAGTTATTGGACTTAGCCTAATTGATAAACCCATTAGTAACACTTGTTCAGATAACATGGGAGGAATCTTAGTCTGCTCACAGTCACTCCAAATGGGTTCACTTAGGCTTAGAGTGCAGCACATTAAGAGAAGATTACAGAGCGATGTGGAGCATCTTAGCGGTCCACGCCTCGCTACTGTGAGATTAATAGAGACGAACTAAGGGCAGAGACGGAGAGAACGTTGGACTCTGACATGCCACAGGGTGGGGACACTGCATGTCTGTGTGTGCGTGTGTATGTAGCTGTGCAGCACGTGGTGTTTTGTGTGTCTGTAGAAGTGTTTGCATGTTGTCTGCATGTGCACCTAAATGTGTGTTTCTGTAGTCATGACACAGTGGATGATTGGCCTTCTCGTGTTAATGTGTATGTGCATAGCCATGTGTGCGTTTGTGTGTGTGTCTGCTTTTACTTCTGCTGTTTTTGTCTCTATATGTGGGTGTTTCTCTGCTTCTCTGTAAACGTACATCCACGTGTGTTAGTTCCTCTACCTTTCAACTAAAGCTGCGATGTGGCTCGGCAGAAGAGCTAAATGGGAAGTGTCCAAGCAGAAGGTGTGTTGCCTGGGATGAGACAGTGGGGTTTAAACTGCTGCTCGTTTTGTACCAACACATTATACCCTGCTGACTAACAAGCTTGACTGTTGGTGATATCTCCTTGAGGTTCTGTTCAAATAAAAAGAAAAGAACAAGAAAACTGGACATGCTGCGCCTCAGTAAAGCAAGCATTAGGGTGAATATAAATGCATCAGTCTCTTCTGACTGCAAATATGTCCATGATGTACGATGGAGTGAAGACCATTACTGATTTGAGTGGAAGCTGATGATGGCTCATATTCATAAATTGGACCTTTTCAAGGCACAAAATTACAAATATCCAGAGATGCACCGATGCAACTTTTTCTCCCACGATATCCCAAAAGTGTCAAATCTGGAAACCTCTCAGTGTGGAACTAATTACGATATGTGTAAGATAATGTGAGGCCGCAACTACAGAACACTTCTCACTGTTACTGTAAGTGAAGATGAGGCAACATACTTTTTAGGCTATGAAGCATCAACCTCATAACAACGCTGAATGTGATGCTGTGTTAGAAACAAACTAAAAGCTGTATGGTTGCTGGTATTGAGAACAGATACAGACCTTACATACAGCATTGAGTCTTGTACTAAAAGTCTGTCGGTAATAAGATCTGACATCAGTCCTACTGTATTTCCTCGTCCATTCCCCATTATCAAACTTTGTTACACATGTCCATGCAAACTTAACATTCCTCATAAAAAGCACTTTAACTTTTTGACACAGCTGAATAGATGAACAAAAAGCTGTTTTTAATGTGGTATTCTGAAGTTTAACCAACAACCCTCAAGTAGCCAGTTGAATTATGACAGGAGCAAAGGAGGAAGTCAGGTGATGTCATAGTCACGTCATCTGGCTTTAACATTCCAAGAGTCAAATTTATGTTTTTGAACCAGACCACGATCATTCCACAACCTTAACCACATGATTGTTGTTGAAATTATGATGTTGAAGGTCTCCTAACTGAATGCAGTGGTCATTTTAACCCAGGCCATCCCTAACCCTAGCCCCAAACCTAACCCAAGCTATATTACAGCAACGTTACACCAAACCATAACCATAGTGTCGTCACAATTGTTTGAGACGGCACTGGCAAATGTCATCCTGCCAATGTGGGCATCAGATCAAAGAACAAGGGCAGTTACAACCTGTGTATTATGTTGTTTCCTTTTGAGGACTTGTTTCATGGATCCCTACCAGCATTTAGTGTTTCCATCTGTATACTTATAGTATGTGTAAATCTCCAGTGAAACTCTGGTTCCTCAGGTAAGAATTGTAAGAAACGATGTGATATTCAATCCAAATGACACATCACAGTCGATATCACGTGGCATCAGTGAATAATGCAATAAATGTGTGATCAAATCTACATAAAACCAGAAGCACATGACATTGACTGGATGATATCTGATTTGCAAAAGGCAATTACTGGAAAACTGATTGATCCTGTGTTACATATTTTCCACTTTCTTGCTACTTACAGCGTTTGCAAACATGCAGTACATTGTGTAAAAAAAGAATTAGGTGGCTTGTGCTCCTGACAGAATTTCATTTGCAGTGGTTGTTTACCAGAAAAATTGTTGAGTGTGATGCTTGTAAATGATCGGGGGCTGACAGTGTTTTCCTCTGGGTCCTGCTTTCTCTCTCTTTCTTCACCCCTTCATCTTTCTGTCCCCTCGATTGCCCATCTTTCGCGCTCTCTCCCCTGGGCTGGACACTTTGTCCTTGTGCTCCCCATTTCTTCCTTCTCCTCCTCCTCCTCATCCTCCTCCTCCTCCTCTCTGCCTGGGCCCAGTGTGAGTGATAAATTATTCGTGGGCATGCTCTGAGGGCCCAGGGCTGCTCATTCCTGCACACACAGGACTAGCATTGATCCAGCCTGTGGTTCAACTTAATTGGAAACCCAGTTACACCAGCTACAGACACACTCCGACACACACAAACACAGTGCGCGCACATACAGATGCACCAACATACGCTTCCAGACGTGCCATCTACTGTAAAGTGGCATTAACACACACACATGCACAAATGTACAGTAATACACTTGTGCATAGGTGCAATTACACAACACACACACGGACACACGCAATCCCCACATGCATTCATGCATTAAAGTGTTACAGAATTAATGTCTGGCTAAGTATCAGCTGCACTATGTATGTTTAATGATACAACATTGCATATACACAGACTGCGGTACATAATACAGTATTGTGCACACAGGCTTCCCATGTAGGGATAAACATGTACTGTGTACACACACAAACCCACACACACTGCAACTTTATAACTCCAAAATTCACACAAGCGATCTGACACACAAGGACAAGTAGATGGACACAAACCTCTGTGCGCACACACACACTTTATAGTCACTAAGTCTGCATTCTAAGTAGCACTAAAGAGGAGTAAAAGTCCACAGTGGAGCAATATGGAGGCCCAGGGTTATCGATTGGGCTGAGACACTGACTATCATACAGCTAATAGATTACATCAGACACATCGGAGCGGCTCAGTCAATGAGGCCTGATCCTATTAACTGGGGATTTGTAAACAGTTGTGTGCTCACTGTGACGGCTGCTGTGCTGCTTTGTGAGCCTTGGCGAGGGGATGAAGGCTGTAAGGGTCTGGAGGAGGCTCATATATTGTAGCACTCTGCCCTCAGTCTCCTGTGAGATGCAGTGTAACCGTGTTCATGTGTGTGCTGGACCACATGCTTTCATTTTGTTGTGTTTGGAAGAGTGATGTCAGTTCCTGGTTCTGTTCCTCCTGATGCCGTCTATCCTGTAGAAGACCTCCGTGTTTCTGTGCAATTATAATTTTACAGTGATGAATAGAGCTTTCACAGAGTGGGTAATACATGACAGTAAACATGATTCCTTCACTGAGCTTTGTCAAAATCAAAAGTTTTTGTGTTGCTTCTACATGCATGAGTTGAATGGACGATTGATGGATGAGCTATTTTGTGAGATGTATTTAAAGGCTTGGCCAGACAGCATCATTGTGGAAGGAAATCTGTTCATTTTAATGGATTCAGTGTGATCAGTGGATTTCGTTCGAGGGTGAAGTAAATCTTACACACAGTGCAACTTTGGTGAACTCTGAGCAAAGACAAACCATCCTGACATTGCTCGTCTTTGAGGGCACAGGCAAAGCAGACATTTTGACGGAGACGGAGAAGGAAAACATGAACGGCGCCTCTGTCCTCATCAAATACTGCAGTAAGCCGTGCACAATACCACTCCCAACCCCTCTGCAACTTTGCTGTGACACTTTTGTGATGTGAGCGGCTGAAATCTGGATTATTATTCTAATTATTTTTTTTATTATTAATACTGTATCAAATTGTTGTGTCTTTTTTGTATGAAGGGGGAAGTGAAAGCCTAGAAATGGCAGATCTACCATGGCTGGTGATGCTATTCATACTCTGTGTTTGATCTCATCACTTCAGGATTTGCATTTTTGATGCATTCCAGCAACAAAAAAGCTAAACAACTTCACAAAAACACCCTCCGTCATCTTGCTGCAGCGTGATGGATTTCAGACATTTTTGATATTGATCTGTCTTTTGGTCAAAAGGCTACTTAATACATGAGGACAACAGTTGATATTGAGCAAAGTTTGGTCCCATAGAATAGTTAATATTAAATGTAATGACATGTAGTGTGTCATAAATAATTAAGGGGCTTACTAAAGGATAACAATCTATCCTGAAAACCGCCTTAAAAATTATTTTCTGCAGCTCATCTTCTACTTGAGCTGCATACCAAACTCCAGAAATAGTGGATTTGTGCTTTCTTGCAGCCAAACCAAAATCAACAGGAGGAGAAAACACATGGTCTAGCATGGATACAAAGAGGTAGTGCAGAAAAAAAAAGTCCCACCTCGATGTGAGAGAAACCTCACAAGTTAACAGCTCAGTTCATCTTAAGTCCATTACAGCATAAACAATACTTCTGTTTAACCAGCGCTATGGTAGATGCTGGTCGTGGGGTTTTCAGATTAATTTCATGGCCCAAACCTATTCACATGTCCCTTTAGGGGCTGTGCAGCAAAGAGGAGTGAAAACATTAAGGGAGGGAGAGAGATAGCAGTAAACCGGGTTCTCAGCCAACAGTGTGTTTTTAAGAGCAAAACGACTTTTCCAAAATAAATAGATCTGTGTCGCGGACTGCTAGGAGGGAGAAAAGCCCTCGGTTCAATAATTAATTCCCGAGTCGAGGGTTTTGGAGAGCCGCTGATTGGGCTGATTCTTTTTTTTATTCTGTTATGATACAAAGGAGGCCGTTTGAAGTAATTTGTCCCAGAGAGAGCGGCTTGGAATACCATACATGCTTTGATTTAGCAAAGCAAATTTAATTTTGTTTGCTTTATGCAAACCAGCCGGGGCCGCGGGGGTTTCTCTGATTCCACCAGAGGGGTGATGGTGGTGGTGGTGCTGATGATGGAGGTGGGGGAGTGCACACAACAGAATCACGCTGCTGCCACTAATATATAATACAGAACGCACGCTCACACACACAGACGCATGCAGTGAGCAGCAACAGTTCAAAAGTACAAAGCCTATTCTCCCCCTCCACACACACTCCAATCCCTTTGAAATCAAAGCTTAAAATAATTGTTTGTGCGTTGTGTTTTGTTTCATTCTATCCGTCTATTATTAGTGTTACTGGTGTTATTCCTATCATGTTGTTTTAGCTGCCTGCTCTTGCTGCTTGGCGGGGTTTTGTTTTATGCTGCTAATGAAAGCTTCTCTCCCCGCTTTTGTTCTTCTTCGTTTTCACCAATACGTGAATGGAATACATCTGTTTGTATCTGCGCCTGATATTACCTGAGATGTCTAACACTCCACAGCGCAATAACGAAGAGGCTACTTGTGATTTCGTTTTTTTTTTTTTCAGGGCTTTTCTTTGCGTCTTTGTGCAGACACGCTGTGAAACTATGAAGATGTACCTTAACGTGGCTGAATAGACACCCACGATGTACCGCAGTTATGTCATTAATGATGGGAAAAATGAAGTCTAACTGTGTTGCACACCTTTAATTACCTCCGTTCTGTTCCTCTGTACCGGAGAAACGACCGTACGTGCACAGATGTTAAGCAAACAGTGGAGGCATTTCTTCTCAGAAAGAGAAAAGGCTGTTCAGAATGGGTGGCCAAGCAGTTTTCTTATACTACATTCAACTCATTTTCTTAGGGAATAATGACTGGATAAAGCAGAAAAACCCAATTTCCTTTATGCTTTTTATATCCTGAAAAAGCCCTCGTTGACGACCCTTTAGTCTTTTGTTATAGAAAACTGAGCTAATATCCTCCAGCTCTCGGCGCAGTTTAAAGGTCTTAATTGGATTCCATTAGTATATTGCTTGACATGACACTTGAGTCCGCTCTATTAGAATTCCCCTGCCTGGGATTAAAAAGAAGACTTTTTCTACATTCGACTCTCTAGGCTCTTTTGTTAAAGTCTCAAATATTCTTTGTTGGATTCACAGTTTTTTAGTGACATCATTATTAAACCGTAAGCTTGACTTAAACAGGTGCTTTTATGTCTGGAGGACCTGCTGTAAAAGGTGTGGCAGTGTCTCATCACAGCAGTTTATGTATCAAATAACCTAAGCATTAATACAGTATAAGCATTACATGCACGCCTGCCTGGTAGAATGTGCAGTAAGCCTGATAAACAGTCCTCCAGCCTCTTTCAACACTAGAGTCCATGTTGAGCTCCCTGCAGGTTCCTTTTCAGGGTATCACAGAGAGTTGAAGTGCTTCCTCTGTGGTTTGAGTCGGTGTAAAACACGGACTGAGGGAAGGATGTGTTTGATGATATTCTGTTTCATGTCTCTTGCCCCAGTCCTAAGCTGACTTGGAGGGATGTTCAGCATCTGATCGCCAAGACAGCAAAGATCCCCGACCCGGACGAGCCTGGGTGGAACATCAACGCAGCAGGACACCATGTTCACCATAGGTATTGTGATGCATCCTTGCAAACATTCACTGCTTTTGAACATTAACATGGCATCATTGATGGGGTTACATTTCATAATCAGCGTTCTGACAACATCCTCAGGACTCTTTTTAAGCGAGGCTTACATGTGAAATGATTGGTGTATTAATCAGTCAATTTACATATCAGCAGCTCTGTTTTCTTAAAAGCAGCGTGATCAACAGCACTTGGTTGAAACTACAGCTAACTTGTTGCTGTGGCTCTCGAAGCGACACAAGCCTGTCAAGTAGTTGGTTGTGAGTCTTTAAAATAATTGTTTGATATTTTGGGAAATAAGCTTATTTGTTTCTCTGCCAATAGTTACTTTAGATGTGAAGATATGTACAGTAAATGTAAAGCCACAGTCAGCAGCTGCTCATCATAGCTTACCTTAGCTTAGCATAAGGACTGGAAACACGAGGAAATAGCTAGCCTGGCTCTGTCTGAAAATAGAAAAATCAGCCTACCAGCACCTCTAAAAACCATATCTGGATATCAAAAAACACGATAAAATGACAAGTTGTGGTTATGTAGGTATTTACTAATGTGCTGGAGTATTTCTTCGCCGGCAGCAGTAACTTCGTGAAATCTGTACATCATCGTGAGGTTGCCAGGAAACGAGCAAAGACCTCAGGAGGTTACTTCTCCCCAGGGAGTCCGTCACATAACATCTGGCGAGCGGTGTCCCCCTTGTCCCGCTCTTTTTGCGAAGCTCCGCAGTCTTCATATCTAACTCACTGCAAGAATGAATGAGTGAATGAGCATATTTCCCAAATGACTATTCCTTTAAGGTAGGAAGAGGTTGTGAAGGGTTTACTACTGTTGTTGTTTTTATAAATTATTTTCACCTGTGTTACTTATTGGCTGCTCACATATTTCACTGTCATTGTCATTTCCAAATTTTAATTTGTAAAGTGCTCTCATATTGGACACACTCAGAATGGTAATAAGGGCATGTCGTACCTTTTGTTGGGTGTGAATCTCGGTTGTTTTATTAATTTTCAAATAGCTCTGGTTTTTGGCCTGGGACTGAATGGTTTAACTGGATTAAATGGCGACTTTCAACTCTTTGATTGTGCTGTAAACAGTAGGCAACTCAAAGTGCACATCAGCAACTCCTAAAAGCCACATTCACAACACATTCAGACTACGCTGCTACTAAAGCTTTTAACTGTGCTGCACCAGTATTGTATGTAACTGTTTGTTTACCTGTCTGTGTAACATGCCAAACACACACCCAAACACAAAGATATTTCCCCATATGGGAAGAATTATGATTGATTAGTTGAGCCGTCTATCGTTTCCATGGGGAGACACTGGTTGTGGTTATGAAATGTATGATCGGAGTAATTCTCCCAGTATGATCTCCAGCTGGATGTCAGCTAAATTGAATGATGTGAAATTCATTTGTCCTTTCATAAGCCACCTCAAGGGCCCTGAATGTTTCTTGACCGGACTTTTTGAGCCACAGTAGCACAAAATAGTTTAACTGCTTCTTTAAAACAATATATTTAATTGAAAGTAATGTCATGCCAACTGCAGAGAACACATTTATTTATCAAACCGAGGAGATCAGGTGTTACTTATTACAAGTTTACTCAAGTGAACTGTCAGCGATGAATCACAGAGCGTGCGTCATCTTCCACTTGTTCACTACTGTGTTGGCCACGCGCACAAACACCACTCTAACGTGCGCGCACACCTACACACTCTCCTCATATAAAGCGCTTCAACTGCAAAAAGCAGCTGTTTTATGACAGTTGAGACAGGTGATCTTGTCCAGAGAGGAGTGTCATTGTAATCCTCTAATGTTATTATCACACCCACAGCGTGTCTGAGTGTCCATGCCTGCTCTGATTTATATAGACAGCGGCTGGAGGAAATGGAGCCTCTCCCTCTGACTGTATGAAGCATGGACCTGAGCGGGAGAGAGAGAGCCCCGTGCTCCTCCAGACATCGTATAAACGCTTTTACAATGCTTTTACAATGTCAGCCAGGCGATGACATATCGGTAATCAGTCATAGCGTTTGTGATGTTTGCCTCCGCTCTCTGTCTCACTCACCTTAGGATTTCCTCTCTTCATCATTGCTCTAACCTCTCTTGTAGTTTCTTTCCCATCCTTCCTCTCCCCTTCTTTTCCCTTTTCTTGCTATTATTCCCCGTCGCTGCCTTCCTGTTTCTCTCTTCCATCCCCTCTTTCGCAGCATGCCGTGTCATAAAATAGATTGTAATTACTGTGTTGCTGTGAGAAGAATGGATTAATTAAAATATAATGATGCCGATCACACCAGCGGGCGTCTGTTGAAATCTGTCCATTTAGGGGCTGTGGCAGAGGACTTGTAATGCCCAGATCATACTGCAGGCTAATTATGAAGAATGGTTTATTGCATGGGCAAGGACGGATGGACTAGATAGAGCAATGAGCACAGGGTCACTTACCATCAATGAGGTTGTTACAATACATTAAAGATTAGATCTGATATCTGTAATGAGAGGATCCATGTTTAAGAAAATTGAAGATAACACTGAATGCTTTTGGTTATTGGCAAAGTTAGTGATGGAAGAGAGGGAAAGGGTTTTTTTCCCTTTATTTGGATTGTGAAGGTGTATACTGTGTGAGTGTAGTCTGTCCTGTATTATTGTATATTTACTACATACATGTTGTTGCCAGTTGACTCAATGGCGATTCAGTCAGTTTATAAAAGCACTTACAAACTTGTTCCCTAGAAAAGTATTTTTAGAATTCTACATTTCTTTGGGACATGAAAAAGGAGCCAAAGTTAGCATTAGTAAGGGTGTGTGCGTGTGCGTGTGTGCGTGTGCGTGTGTGTGTGTGTGTGTGTGTGTGTGTGTGTGTGTGTGCGTGTGCGTGTGTGTGTGTAAAAACAGAATCAAAATTCAAGTGGGCCTGTGAAACTTTTACTTTACAGCAGTCACTGGTGGTGATGAAATAGCTCCACTAACCTGGTCTCATTCCCAGAGTGTCACAGACCAAGACTGGGTGACGTAACATAGAGAGCAAAAAAGTCCTGAGAGGGGTGGAGGTTGGGAAGGAGTAGTGGGTCATATACACCACCTTCTCACAGCAGACCGTTCATGTTCCATGGGAAACAGAAGGTGAAAGCTTCCTTCCTTTCTCAACCCAACCAAGTAGTTTTGATGCCTAAAGCTGCCCAAACAAACCGTTTCACTACATTAGTGTTAGAAAGGCGCTCTGGGCAGCAATATTATGATGATGCACTGCAGCTTAAGAAACACATGCAAAGAGACAAAAACCAAAGAAATGAAGTAAGCATCTCGGCTCATTTTTCAATGCTTCATTGAATTCAAATCTGTCATTTTTTCTTTGAAGTGTTACATAGTCGCCTTTTAAATAAGTAAAATCGAAGGAGATGTTGTTGTAACCTCTCTAAAACTTTCACAGGGAGCATGTGCGGATTGAGGACAGATGGTTGCGGTGAAAGAAGCAGTTGCATGGCTTTGTTAAAGCTGAAGGAAAAAAGCTGCCTTATAGATGTCGGGTGGGTTGGCATTGATGTGTGTGTGTATATATATATATGTTTGTGTGTATGTGTGTTTGGGGATTTAGAGGGTTGTTGGGTGGGTGGAAAGGGTCGTCTGCATCCCAGAGTTCCCATCTGTTTGACCTCCATATAGACTGGGAGCTTTAGAAACTGTGATGTTAGGGAGCAACCCCCACCCCACCCCACCCCACACACACACACCCCCCTCACCCCTCTCACCCTCAGCTCCCACAGCCATGACGACAATAAACATGTCAGTCGCCACACGCCAGAGCAATCTGCAATCAGATTTACTGTGCATGAAATATGGTGGTGCTTTTATTGGTCCAAAGACTTGTCACTCATAATTTATAGGCTGTTGCCAGGCCGGCTGTGATGTCAGCGAGCTCCCAGCACCCTCAGGAGAATCAGAAGGGGGAGAGTGAAAGAGATAGGGGTGAAGGGTGGAGGCTGGGTGGGGGCTTAGAGATATAAGAGGACAGAAAATATGTGTGTGTGAAAGAGAGGAGAGAGAAAGGGAAGGAGAGAGAAAAGGAGATGGAAATGGAGAAAAGAGAAAAAAATAACACACATCCATCCCGTTCCTCTCTGAGGAGACTTTATCAAGTTGAGGGAGTGAAAGTGTCAGTTTTTTTCCAGCGCCTGTACAAATGGATCTCCCTCCCCTCTCCTCCAGCCTCACTCGCTATCCTTTCAATGCTCACACCTATTGATCACATGTTTGACGGAGGAAAAAAAAAAATTAATCTGCGATTCACATCTCCACTTGTAGCCTCCCTGACCCAGAAATAGAACGTGGAGAGTGTGGTGTTAGCGGGTTGCACCGGGGGGATGACGTACGGAGAAGAAGCAGAGTGTCCAAACGGGCTTAATTTCATTTAATCTCTTCTGATAGCATAGGTGAAACTACAGTAATTATCCTGTGGGAGATTTAGATAGAAAATAACAGCGGCTCAATAGATCAAAGAAACACTGCCCTCTCTGCAAAGACAAAGTGAATATCAAGGGGAATGTGTGAGTGGTAAAACAGTATCTTACAAGGGGAAAAAAAACTAGTTTGGCATTAAAAAATTAGATAAGATTCAATCCCTCTTTTGAAAAATGATTCTCTGTTCATGGAGCACCATTAGAATGTTTACATTTGCGGCATTTTGTTCCATATCAAAATAATTAATTGCCTCCATTTTCAAATTAAAAGTACATTACAACACAATTAAGGATGCAAATGAGTCTGTGCCTGTCGCGAGGAGCCAGAAGAAGTGAAAGAGCGACTGTGTTGATGTATGAGGGTTTGCATGCTTTTTTATGTATTAGGTATGTCGCAATGGATCATTGTGCATGTGTGTGTGTGTGTGTGTGTGTGTGTGTGTATTCCAATACAAAAAACATTTCTTACCGCCTTTATTGAAGAGGAAGAGTCAGTGTTGAAATTACACTAGCATAGGGAAATAAATCAGAGCTGTGCAGTGATAAACAACACAGTAATTAGGTCATTCTTCCCTCAGTAACTGATCGACCGGCAGAGCAGATACTATGTTATTCCCACTGTGTTAAAGGCTTCTGTCACTGCCATCATAAACACAACATACACTTTTACACACACACATTTCTCAATCCCTGCCACCTTTCCAGGGGCTCTGACCTCTGACGAGCCCGTTCCCGTGAAAGATGTCTACATCGCTCTGGAAACCGGGCACAGTAAAACATAATTTTGTCATAACCTTCCCTCTTTGGAGGGAAAACAGATATAAAAGTATATAGCCTGTGGTTTACTGCGAGCCCCCCTCACCCAGCCTGGCAGAAGCACGCAGGGCTGATGGATGCCGGGCGTCGGCCGACTTTTAATTGCTCGTAAATTTTTGATCCAGGGAAAACGCCACGTTCTCCTTGTCCCCCGGCGACATGGGTGACGGAGCCGCTCAGGAGGGAATAAAAGAGCCCCAGTGAGGATGGGAGGCAGAGAAAGAGGGATACAAAGACACACCAACACACTCGCAAAGATACAGCCACATATCAGCAGGTGCTCCATAGGACATAGAAGAGTTTGTGTGTGCGTGAAAGACCTTTATCAAGTATCAGCATGGTCCTGTCAGTATGATCCACGATGATACGATGAAAGTTCCTCTTTGAGAAGGTCCACATACACAAAAAGCAGCGACAGCTTTCAGGAAGCGTTATTTCATGCCAACCCTGTCTCCTAGATATTCAGTTCATTTACAGCAGCAAATGTATGTATTTTGTAGGACACATAACGCAATCCAGATTACATCTGATTCATACCCAACATGGCAGTAAAATGTGAACTGACAGCATATTTCATTTGTAATTTCTTTACAGCATCCTCATAGCAACAAAAGCATTGCTCAGGTGTCAAGTGTCAGCATCCTGCGCTCTGTACATCCATTCACCCCAATTCCTCCCTGCAACTGCTGTGCAGTACAAGGAAAAAAAAAACTCCCTTTAACCATCGTCCTGGCAGAACTTTCCCTCAAAGATTAACAAATCAACAAACAACAAACAAATCAGCAGTATATAAACATAGTTTCTAGAAGGCAGAGGAGCAAATGCTGCTTCAGACACTGTTCCTACATGACAGGAGAGAACTTAAGAGGCTGCAGAGTCTTTGTCATTGTTGTCTTGTATAGACCTTTTAAATGTGAGATACTGAAAATAGGGCCACAGCTAAATAATTATTTACATTGCCGATTAACTGATTGTTTGTTTGTTTGGGCTATGTAACGTGAAAAAATGGTGTTTCCCAAAGCCCAAGATGACATCCTCAGGTATCCTCAAGAGATATTCAGTTTACTTTCATTGAACAGTAAAGAAACCAGAAAATATCCACAATTAAGAAACTGGAATCAGAGAATTTTGACTTTCTCTCAAACCAAATAATTGATTTTTAAAATAGTCGCAGATTAATCTGATAGCTGACAACTAATCGATTCATGAATTTGTCTAATTGAAAAAGACATGAACAGATGCAGGGGCAACATTGCAAAGACTGAGTTAAGGTTGGATGAAAGGTGAAATGCATGAATGTCTCAACAGAGGATGAACTGATGGTTGTCATGACAACATTTCAAGTTTTTATCTTAAACTGTTGAGTGTTTTGGTGTCTGACGAGGTTAAAAAGAAACGGATGTATTCGTCAAAGTAGACTTCCCACGTCTTCTCCCTGTAACACGTAGCAACACGACCAACATACCTTGCAGCTTTTAGCACCAGCTCGTCCCTGACTCAAAGAGGCGGCATTAAAACCGAGGGTCATTACAGATTCGACTGGAGTTCCTGGAAAGTTCTGGAAAGTAGACTGAGAACACACATTAAATATTAAGAACACAAAGAAATGATAAACATGCTCAAAGCAAATTTCCAAGGTCAAATATTCAGATTTTAAGTAATGCAAGATTGAAATTTAGTTTGTGTTTTAATTATTGGATCAACATCTTTTTCCAGTTCCAGCTTCTCATATGTGAAGATGATACTATGACGCTAAATGATAAACTAAACAAGATGATATTAAATTGAACATCATTAAAATTTGGACTGTTTCGGATAATTTACAGAAAGCAATTAAAAAAAAAATGTTTCAATTTGGCCTTTGGGTTTTGGGATGGGGTGTTTTTTTTGTACTATTTTGTGACACTTTATAAGACAAAGAATTAATTTTTTCAATGAGAAAATAATTGGAAGATGAATCAATAGTTAAAATAATCAATGGTTGCAGCCCTTGTTCAGTCTGAACACACATACAGTAAATATAAGAGCATGAGAGCTGGCCAGCCCTCCAGAGACTGTGCTGGTTGTTATTGTTCACACTACTTAGCTACAATAATCTGAGCTGATCCGCTGACTGACATCCTCCTCCTCCTGTCAACAGCGCTAAAATGTTGACCTCACAGCGTAGTGGGCCTCAAGAACACATATTAGTGGACCTCTATTATGTTTCTGTAAAGGGCGTATGCTCAGGGTGGTGGAGCTCTACGTTATAGATAGCCCTTTAATTTTTAAATAACAAGCGGTATCATCAAAGGAAAACTCTTTTACTCCATTACTCCTGCAGAAGCTCGCCGCACAGATTGTTCATGTCAAGCACAAAGTGAGGCTGCAGGAATTAGAGAACCTCTGTCTTAAAGGAAACAGGGTGAAGTAGTGAGGTGCAGTCGCTCATCCAGCTCTCTGTCTCTCTGTCTGTCTCTCTCTGTCTGTCTCTCTCTCTCTCTCTCTCTGTCTCTCTCTCTCTCTCTGTCTCTCTCTCTCTCTCTCTCTCTCTCTCACTGTCCTGTAAGTGCCTGTACAGCACTGACAGTAGTGGAGATGAGATTGAGAAATGGGGTTTAAAAACCGTCTCTGCAGACTTGTGACTGTTGCCAAGCCTAACAGATGCTCATCTGATCAATTTCTTACCCCGTTTGTCTTCCTCCCGAGATGAAAGTAAGATGAGATAAATATAGGTTTATCCCACCATTTGCTTGTTCATTGCAGTAAGGTCCGACATCCTGCCGAGGATTTTGATTATTTCCCTCTACTGTGTCGGACTCGGTCTGGCCTTAGATCTCTATCACAGTTTTCTCCTTTTTTCTGCTTTCTTTTTCCTCTCTCATTTTTCTCTGCTTTCTTCTCTCCTCCTTCCCCTGCTGTTTGTGTTGTTCCAGTCTCATTTGGTGGTTTTCGACTCACCAGGTTTGGCCTGTTGTGATCTCTTCCCTTCTCGCATCGATCCTGCCTCCGTTTCTCCCTGCGGTAGCCACATCAGGACGCACGGCGATCATCCACAGGTCACAGTCCAGGCCAGAGGTCAGAGGGAGCTGCTCCTGCTTCCCTCTGTGTGGCTGTGTGTTAGTGGAGACAATTATGGTGATGGGGTTTTTTTTCCTATTTTGTGACACACAAACGCACCTATGCACATGACTTATCCCATCATAATCACGTTGTTGACATGAAAACCTCAAGTTTTTAATTTTAAAATGATTTATAACGTTTTAGTTTTGCTTGCTATTTATTTATGGAACTGAAAAGAAATGCATTACTCAGATATAAACAACACTCTGAATGGGCAGAAATATTTGCAGTATTTATTTATCTATTTATTTATGTATTTGGCTGACTTCTCCTGAAAGTCATAGCTCAGTCAAATCGAAACACATAGGCATTATACACACTCTTTGCAGAGATGCCAACTTCTACAATACTTGTCTGAGGAGTAGAAATGGGAGTAAACAACAATTTAACACAGAAAATGAGGCTGTCTAAACAATTTCCAATAACTTCTGTTTTTTAGCAGAAATACATTTATTGTATCTATAAAGTTTTGTTCGGCATAAGTAGAAAAAGGTGGCACAAGTGGTAACACTGTCGCCTCACAGCTAGAAGGTCCAGGTTCGAATCCCGCTGTGGGTGCTGGAGGCGTGTCCTCCACCATGCCTTCGGTGCCTGCTGCTCGAGGAAAAGGGGCCTTTCTGTGTGGAGTTTGCATGTTCTCCCTGTGTTCACCTGGGGTTTCCTCCATAAAAATATCCCCACTAAAAACACGCAAGAAGATCACCACCTGACCAATGGTGACAACAGGAACTGGGTCCCCAGGCGCCGGTCGGCTGGCAGCCCACCGCTCCTGGTCTGCCGCGGAGGAACGACATTCCAGGATGGGTTAAAAGCGGAGAACGAATCTCACTCGCGTGGCGTGTGCAGTCTCCTGTAACTCTGTGTGCTGTGACAATAAGGGATTCTTCTTCTTCTTCTTCTCCTTAAAAAGAAATGCAATGAGAGCACAGACAAAGGAAATAGCGCCACCTAGAAAACCAAAACCCTCCTCAGGAGAAAGTCTTAAGCAGCAAAAATGTCATAGCAGTAAGAGATTACTGCCAATAAAGAAGTAGAAAATGAACAACAAACCACAGTGCAGTTCTAATTTCAGCATGATGATGACAGTCGTGCAGTTTTCCTGATCTCACGGTCACAGTGTTTAAACTCACGGTCATGCAGTCATCCTGCAGACTGACCAGCACACAGACCCAGAGCTCGCTTCCAGCGGGCACACGGGGAGAGAGACGGGTGAGCCTGATCTACCCCACTAGTGTCAACCCAATTACTCATTCTCTTAAAGGGCTATTAAAACATAATTGCCCGGCGATTTACATCCAAGTTAACGTGGCCCCGAGATAATTTATTATTTTCCATAAGCCCTTTCTTTTGTGTGCCGACTGAAAGAGTGTGGGGGGAGAGCGAGAGGGAGACTGTAATTTCCTGAGTCATGAAGAAAGGCATGTTGGCAGCCCAGTGTAATTGTTTAAACCCCACTCTCAGACACCTTCCAGTCACCCCCTTTTAATCCTCGTTATCGCTCTCATTAGCCCAGGGTCAGGGGTCAGCCAGCTCCCCCTAGAAACACAAACACAGCTCTGGGAAGAGGAAGGCATGGATGGTGGGCTGGATGAGGGGACTGGAGGGCTGGGGTTGAGATTTCCACTCCAGTAATGGCTGGCCTGTATCTGCTTTATCCACTTTTTCATTTGTGGAATAGAGGTACATGTATTGTTTTAGGCTAATAAATCTTTATGACTTCAATTTACAACACATTTTAAGTAGTATGAAACGGAGTTACTGAGTCACGCAGGAATATTTTAGTATCAGTGATAAAGTACTGTCAGAGGAGCAGATCCAGTGGCAGCAAGCCAAATTTTTCAAACAGACACAGATACAGATATATGAATATAATAAATAAGTTAGATAAAAATACATAAATAGAGATTAGATGTGATTAATGCCAGAATGTATTTTGATTAGTCAGTTTTAAACAAACTGTTTTTGAAGTAGACGTCTGCATGTGTTCTGATTAGGGAATTTTTCAACCTTTCTAATGTAACTTAGAGCCTTTCTCAGGCACAGAAAATGCCTTATACGCTGTTTTTGTTTGTTTGTTTGTTTGTTTGTTTTTGCTGTTGCTAAGAGGTTATCAGTCAGGTGTCCTTGTAACATGGTGGTTAAGACGTGTAACACAAAATCACATCATCATTTTTTCTGTCTCCGTTTTTCCCATAAGTCTGTCTCTCTGGAATCAAGCTGGTAAACATGATATTTTTCACTCTGAAGTGCTTGTACTTGTAAATTTCACAAACATTCACTGACTTCCTTCTCTGAACTACAACTCAAAAATGTTCATCTTTCGACTTACAGGACCACAGCATGGGTCTCAGTCTTGTTTCAGCTGGACTGAGTGTCCACCGACCAACACAATATATGATGAAACCCACTGTGGGTTGATGCTATCTACCTATGAGAAGAACGCCAAGCTTGGAATCTGAACCTTTTGCTTAACGGCCTGTAACTGTACTGACATCAGCTGTGAGTTAGCTAGAAATGGATGCACAGACCTTGCGTATGGGACTGCGTCTGTATCTGTGTTTGAGTGGCAGAACTCTCCAGAAACTCACATTTTGTCTCATATTTCCCTTTAGTCTCTCTCCTTTTTCCTATCATGTGTTTGTTTATGAAAAAGATACAGAAAGCTTAACATTAAGCACAAATTTTGAAACATTTTGAGCACTAATTAATGTGTCTTCACCTCAGATCATGCCGGCCCCAGATGAATCTGCTTCTGATCGTGCTCATTTGCTTTCTTTCCTTTGTCTTTGTGTGCAGTTGAGCCATCTATAAAGCTTGCAACAAGCCTGCGCACAAACCGAGAAAATGACATTTTGTACGTTTCTACGTTGAGCTGCTGTGAGCTCAAGAGAATAAATGCAGACACAAAATGTCACAAAATGCAACAAATCACAACAAAATCTGCAGTCAAAATCTGTAAAAGTTCTTGTCCTCTGTGTGTTTCTTTGTTCCTTCATTTTCAGCCTGTACATCTCTCACACTGTCTTTGTGTCTTTTCTTGATTTTGCTCTGATCCTGCTCACTTTCTCTGCTCTCTCTGCAGGAATCACAACCTTGTTTTCCCCCCTGTGTCCCTCTCTAATTGAAGCTAATAAAGATCAATTAAAGTCATTACGTGCTTTTCTTACATGAGCCTTGGCTACTAAATACATTAGGCTCTCTCTCCATATATACTGTAGTATGTCTCTTTCTCTCCCCCTCTCCTTACTTTGCATGCACAGGGGCCTGTTGGGGTCTTTGGGGGCCAGGGTATTTCCAGGGTCACATCAATGAACAGTACTCCTGGCTGTTCTTGGAGCTGACATTTAACCGCTACATCAGAGGCCAATACCAGTATGTTTGCATTCACTCTGCCATTTTTCTGCTGTTTGTTTTTCTACATTTCCAATCTCCAGTGCAAGAGAAAATGAGGAACATGACAAGCTGAGACATTTTTATTTCAAAATAATTACAAGCTCTCAGTTTTGCAGCAGTGCTAAGAACATAACGGCAAAACACTGACACCATCCATTACAGCGCATCATCTTTGGCTATGGATGGAACGCCGGTCAGTCCACCACTTTGGTCCAGATTATCATATCTCTAAAGCTTTTGCTATAGGATGGATTGTAGTGAAAGTTTCTTTAGACCTTCATGGTCCCCAGAGGATGAATCCCACTGACTTTGTTGATCCCCTGACCGTAGCTGCTGGTGGAGCAGAAGGGTTCAGAAAGACAAGTTTGACCAGCAGCTCAGGAGATAACCATACAATTTTGGAGCAGTTATTGTCTTTGTCAACTTTGGTGATCTTGCAATATGCAGAATTTTTGTATGTCACCATCCAGGACCGTCATCAGGTCCATATTTTTCTTTGGTTTGATACGTTGGTCTGTGGCCAAATACCTGAAAATGAACGACTTTCCCATCAGTCTCCTCTGTAGTCTACCTTTAATACTATTTTGCATTGTAGCAAATAGTAACATGCCAGTGTGCTCAATTTGCCATTTTTCTGGCACCAGCCTCTGGTCGTTATTGCATTCACTTTTGATAAAGTTTAAAAACAAAGTTTGAACCTTAACATTTATTTAACAGCCTCACAGTGCCACTACTGTGGCTGCAGGCTCAGCATATTCACAGTATAGCAGTGAAGTCCACATAGAAAATATGTGTGCTGAGCAGTGTGGTGGCTGAAAGGACCAGCTGGTTCACCACGTCACCAATCACCCATCAACCTCGTAGCTGCTGAGAATCCTGGAGCTGGAGTGATACGGCACTATCCAGCTGCCGAGCACTATTCTTACTTCAGACTCCACAGAAAACAGGCGATGTGACCGAGTGATAAGAGAGATGAAGGAGAAGTGACCCATTCACAGGACAGCAGGGAGCCTGATGGTGCTACCATGAGCTGACAGGACTGTCAACACACTTCATACAGCTGACTGTGTGTGCATGTGTGTGTGTGTGTGTGTGTGTGTGTGTGTGTGTGTGTGTGTGTGTGTGTGTGTGTGTGTGTGTGTGTGTGTGTGTGTGTGTGTGTGTGTGTGTGTGTGTGTGTTTCTGAGAGGATTTATGTGATTATCTCAGTGTGTGTATGTATATCCTCTACATACAGTGTGTGTGAATGTGTGTGACTTAGAACATATCTGAGTGTGTCCAGCACATGTGAGACCAAGCATGTGTGTGTGTGTATGAGACTATGTGTGTGAAAATGTGTGGCATTTTTGTGTTGTGTTATTTTTATTTAAGTTTGTGTGTATATGTATGTGTGTGAGTGCAAGTAAGAGGCTACTGGCTGTGTGCTTGCTTGGGTATCTGGAAGTGTGTTAAAGAGAGTAAAGCTAAATTAAATCTCACCACATCCATGTGTGTGTGGTCTGCGGCGTGTGTGGAATGTGTTTCATTAGTCGTACTGCTTCACGTGCCCGTCTGCAGCTTCAGTACAGTATAGCAGCCAGTCTGGTGCAGGGATGAGGCGGTAAGCTTCCGATCGCTCAGCCTGGGCTCTGCCTCCCTCTCCATATGGCCATGGAAAGCCTCGGCTGCCTCCCCAGGCCTCTGCCAGTGTGAAAAGCAATTGTGTGGAATGTGTAGGAATTAAGTATCCCATCATTCAGCGCAGACTTGCAATTAAAAGAGCTGCAGCAGTCACTCGCGGTAGACATCGTGTGAGTCATGTCACTATAACTCAGCACAGCGAAGGCCTGCCATTTTTTGTTCTTAAGAGGGAGGGAGGAGTAAACACGTCGGCAGACATACATTTAAGAGGCTCACACACTTCCTGTCTCCCATTTGCTGCACACACTTATTTACAGAGACATTCACAAACATAAACATTCCTATTTTTCCAAGTCTTAATACAATACTTGTATGCCCATATGGATGTTGGAAGAGTTATTGGTTGCTATAATAATTCCTCCTGTCCATATTGGCCCTGAAGTGATCCTTTATTTTAACAAGTGAACATGAATATGTCTGTGTAAGATGAAAACGGTCAGAGTCAGATCATCATAAATGTCATGGATTTGTGAAACAAGCTGCTACATATATTACGTAAGTTATATTCACACTTAAGTGCATTATTTTTATATTTACTAGATATTTCTTGAGTTTCCTTGGCAAATTACACTTGGAATCGTGCTATATTCTTTTCAGGCTGTCTTCACTCCCCACAAATGTTGTTGGGGTGGTCGAACAGCTTCGGACCCCCTCCCCCAACACCTTCCCATTGACTAGGACAATTTCTATAAGCTACCCTAACTCATAATCACGACATTCGTACCCACTTCATGCACTGCTTCTCAGGGTTTGTGGAGATGAGAAAGTGAGCAGGGTTTCAACTTCTCTCTCAAGTTTTTCTTTTATCGTTTATCCCAACTATTTCTGTCACTTGTTGTGTTTACATGTGAGCGTGACTCTGTGAATGCCTTCTGAGAAAGACAGTCTGGAAAGTTGTGTCATTATCCTCACATTTTAACAGCTTTTCACTCCACCTTCTAGTTGTGGAGTTGTGGATGGTTTAAGGTTGGAATGAAACATGAACTATCCAAAGTATGTAAGGGGACTCATCTTCACTTCATAACACTCTTTCCCCCATATTATTATAATTACCATTATTTTGGTACTGGACACATATTCTCCTGTTTCTACTGACTCTCTTTTGGCATCTCTAATGGTTGCAGTGCAGTTGTAATCTGGTGTGGCTGATTTGGCTCTTTGATGGAGTAGAGAATTTCACCTATCACAAACAAGCACAGCATTATATGCTAATTGTAGCCATCAAATAAAGTATTAGAGAGCTGCAGGATGACAGGTCACCAAAATATTTCTCAGGCTAGGAATGAGAAAGAGGGAATTTGATATTAAAAAACGGCAACTTTTGAAGACACACATTCGATTTGTTTAACACAGACTGCTGAAGCCTCACAGTAGCTTTGGCTAAACGCATTTTTCACGAGTCGTCAGATCTGAACCTGTCCTTTAATGCACGTGTACAGTTCCTTGGCATGCAGATAAATGGTTATGAGTGAGTGTACAAGCTGTACATTAAGAGACAAGAGAAGGCAGTTATAAGAATGTTGGCATTCAAAGAGAAGGAAGGTCATACATGATAGATGTTTACAAGTGGTTGAATTTCTGATGCAGTACTTATTACTGTACATTTTCATGAAGTACACAGTAAAGTTTAAACTGATATCTGAACAGTCTCTTGGCTGGTGTGAAGTGATGGTACATTTTAATGCAGTGCTACAGTACAAGTGTTGCATTTTCGATGCTTCCTGTATGGCAGAAAAACACTCCCGTTGCACCATCGCTCCATTGAGATTAAGAGTCATTTTTGCACAAGTGGCCAAAACAGAAACAAGAAGCAAAATTGCAGCAAACACATGATGATTGAATCCAAAAACAAAAATACACCACATGAGCACTCAGACCCAGAATGACCTTATATGTAAAATAAACTGAGCCTCAAATCAAGACACTACCACACTGCTCTGTGTCTGTGCAGCTTTATGGGAGACATATTGAAAGAGCGCTCCTTCTGCAGTATGTACACAAAGAAGTAGTGTTTGTCTCTGTAGTGTCTCCTCTACTTTGTTTCTATCTCTTCTGATGGCTCATATCAGTCTGTTCACAGAGCTAAGCCTGAGTGGGCTACAGTGTAAATATCCCAGACCTATTATTACTCCAACAAAATGTTCCTAGCCGTTGTCAAGCCACTAAGTACAAAATGGTGAATTGCAGACACGAAGAGAGATAATTGCCACTCACACTGGAAATTTGGCAAGCGCCTTCCCCACGAGACCCGGATGAAATGGTGCTTCAACCCCCGAAACTGTCATTCTTAATGAAATGGTAATTACAAACCCAGCGGAACAGCTGAGGGGCCTGCCGGGGCCCACGGAGCCCAACTACCAGAATAAACCTGCTACAACAACCTGCAGAGAGGGATGGAGGGAGGCAGGAAGGAGGAGGTGGGAGGGGAGGAGGGGGGGGGAGAAAGACGATATAAAGCAGGAGAGTTTCCAGGTAGGCAGAAACACCAAGAATCTGAGATTTATTTCAATTGTGAAATGTAATACACACTCCAGGTTGGAGTGTGCTGTACACTGGGACCCTCATCAATAACGCCGGCTGTGTGGAAGGCAGGAGGGGAGGTTGGTTAAAAGCGCCCACACAGCCTGGGTAATTGATTGCTTTGTAAGTGAACGTGTCTTTAACCTTTGGGAGGTCAGGCCCAGTCGGACACCATCAGTCCTGCCTGGGGTTGAACCGCTTCCAGCCGTTTGTCTTCCGCTGCTCCCTCGTCTCAGGGCCGATTTGTCAAGCATGAGATGTTTTGGGTGTTTAGATTACAGGCGAGATGGGAAAACAAAGGCAAAATGCCACCCCAAACAAAAGGCCTGAGCCTGGATCTCCCACTGATCTGCATGCTGGGCAGGAGGCCAGCTACCTGGGGTGCTGAAACTGAAAGGGGGAGAGAGGGACGTGGTGGTGGTGGTGGTGGTGGTGGGGGGGGGGACTTTGCTGAAACAGAGCCACAATGAAACCCCCGAAACACAGCCACTGTGGAGCTTGAACCAGAGCCAGGATGGAGGCTGAACGGGAGCCAACATGAGAATTGAACGACAGCCAGAACGGTGACATGAGATAGAGCCGGAATAGCGCCTTGAGATGCAGCCAAAATGGCAGCCAGAGACTCGGGGGGATAGGAGGGAGCTCGGGGCGGCTAGCTGTTTCCTTCACGGCAGTACTCCTCATCACTGGAGATTTTAAAGTGTCCCTTTGCCACCCTCCCAGGCACTTAGGCCTGTCTGTCTGTCAGGCTGTGAGAGAGTGACTAAAGATGATTTATCTCTTAGATTATCAGGGCCAGGAGCTACGCCGTCGCTCACACGATGCCCAGGAGAGACAGGTCAGAAACAGACAACACCTTCTAGGACCGACACTCTGACACCTCTTTCTTTCTTCTGGGGAAAGAGCCATTTATAGCTGACCTGCACTTTTTAGCAAATTGACAGGAGAAAGTCAAGCCCATCTTACTAAACACATGTGTGGATTAAGGCTGTGTGTTTCTTTTCAGATGTGATATTTTGTCACTGTAAGGTAAAAGCAGCTTGTTCTTGCATGTTTGTGTGTTTCTGTTATGTATGAACAAGTGGGTGTGTGCACATGCAAGAGTATGTGTGTTTGTGTCAAAGCACAAGGTGCTATGTGTGCCTGCCAGTTCCATCTGCTGTTCTATTACCATAGACGTGATGTACCTGCCACTTCCCTCCTCAGCTGAGGTGTGTGTGTGTGTGTGTATGTTGTATTCTCCCATCCTGTTGTTAGATCTGACAACCACTAACACAGACTTGTGGTGAAAAAAGAGAGAAAAAACACTCTCAGGTTCCAGTTCCCCCCCTGCGTCTGACAGACAAACTGTCTGGGACTGTGGAGAAGCTACGCTCCTCTCTTACCTTACTGTCTCACCTCGCTCCTCTGCCGGGGTTTAAGCAGCCAACAAGTGGATTCTTTAAAGCACAGTATAGTCTCAATACAATATGATTTTCTGTTCCTTTAACAGAGGGTTCCCAAATTTATTTGTTCAGGCTCATTTATCTTTGCACACTCCATTAGGCATTTAGGTGATCCTGTCCTGTCATCCTCTGTGTCTTACAATGTGTTCAAGAGTAAAATAACGTTCAATTCAGTAGCTTAGTTAAAGTGTGGATTCAGTACCTAAGTTGCACTACATATAACAAAACAATACTTTTTTTTTTTTGAAACTCATTTTAAAAAATATGGAAAGGAAAAAGGACTTCTTTTTCATTTAACAAAAGTTCTGACATGTCCAAACACAAGGAGTCATACAAGAACTTTGCCTAAATAAAATAGTCTAAAATTGGCTCCATTTTTATCGAAATCATGAACTCTAAAGAAAGAATAATACCCATTTACAGCTGAATAGTTCCACAAACTAAGGAGCCAGAGGAACTAAACTCAACAAATAAATCAGAAACTGAACTGCGTTGCTGTTTGAAGTTTGAAGTAAAGTTTAGTCAAGTTAGTCCAGTAACTAAAAAAAAAAAGAAGAAGCGGTATTTGAGACAAATTTTTTCTCATCTGAGGAAATAACACAGAGTCATGTGGTTCTTTCTTTGCTTTGTTTCATCACTCTGAGGTTAAGGCAGAGGCTAAGGAAGTCTTAGATCCTGGTTCCTTGTGTCAAAATGCAGGTATGGCTCCTGAGTTCCTGAAATGGTTTCTGGGCCTCTGAAAGAGTGGAAGTAGTTCAGTTCTCACACATTAAAATAAACTAGTTCACAATTTAGAATTTTGGACTAAGTTGACAGTCCCAGAAAATCATTTGTATTTACTTCGTTATCTATTTATTTATTTTATTTTAATGAGCTGCGAAGACTTCAGACCTCCCACACTG